>NC_071266.1:10181165-10221165 GCF_023375685.1 Ictalurus furcatus
TCTCCTGGATATAATAGCAGCACTGATCTTTTTGCTGTAATTTCAACAAGGTTGACAAACACATGTAGAGCGATCTTGAACTGTTCTATGCAATCATTCTTATGACATTTTTTTTGTCAGAGAAAAGATAAGTTTGAGTCATTGTATGTAATGTATATTTTATACAATGATTTCTCTTGGGGGGTGCCAATAATTCTAAGCTCAAGAACAGAACGCTGATGTACGTAATTCTCGACATTCAAAGGTTTGGATGTCAACACTGTGAAATAACACACTTAGAAATAGATTATTATTTTTACTAGATTTTTTTATTATTATTATTCAAAGTAACCATGGTGACAGCTCTGCACCCTCTTGGCGACTTCAGGAGAATTCTGTTTTTTTGTTTATAAAACAGAATATTACGAATTTTAAAAAAGGGCATGAACACATAGGAAATATTTAAGAGAAACAGCAGTAAAGAACAAAACATATTGACTCTACTGAATATGGTAGCATATTGTCATGTCACAGCAAACCAGTGACTACATTTCCCACCCTGAACAGTGGCCTACAAACATGGCCACCATGGACTACACTTCCCACACACACACACGTTCACCTTCTTCAGAATACTAATCACACACACCTGTTTCCAATCTCACACATACTCACACCCAAGGACATAAGAGACTGCTCAAACACTATGACACTGCGTATTGAGTTTAACTCACTTACCAAGCGGTTGTCCTTTGTTCTCATTTTGGTTCATGATCTCGGACCTCGTTTATCGTTTCTCGACTCTGATTATTGCCTCGCCCTATTTATGCCTGTTTCCCGATCGCCTGCCCTTTTTGTATGTTTTTGGACCACGCTTTGGATTACTGATTTGGATTTGTCTGCCTTTGTCTCCTTTAATAAAACTGTTTAACTGCACTTGGATCCGTCCTAATCTCCATTACGTGAGTAGCGTGACATATATGGTATACAACCTTTTGATGTAATCCCAGAGCTCCTCCTGACTCCACCTAAGGTCCTTGAGGGCGGGGCTTAGAGTGCATCTCACTGCCTCCATCTCTGTTTCCACCAATCGTAGCTCAACATCCAGAATAGTGCTGTGGAGCTTATTGTACCACTGTGTGACCTGAGAGAGTGTGGTAGTGTACTACACAGGTACACACACACACACACACACACACACACGTTGCAAAGGTGAAAAAAGGTGGACACTAGCATTTATGATGAGCACAAAACAAAACAGAGATGCTGATGTGCACAAACACAACACACACACTTCATCGTGACCTCACCATGCAGAGTGTCTCTTGTTTGGAGTAGAGGTGCAGTGCAGCTTTGGGTATGTCATGATTCCTCAGGAGCCCAAGATACCTCACCTCTTTCAACACCGCAGTCAACTAACATGAACACACACACATACACAAAGAACAAGGGAGTGGATATAAAACCATAAAACAAGAAAGAAACTGAAAAAGCACATACGTGTGTGTTTTGATGTCTATTTTTCTTACCGCAGGGTTAAAGTTGACATGGTACAGCCCACTCTCCTCATCCAGCGAGAGCAGCGGTTCATTCATGTGTGTGTGGCAGAGTTCATCCAATCCCACACACCAGGTAGTGAACACTTCTTCATCCAGCTGATCGAGTACTTCTAAGACACACTCACATGCTCGCAACACCTGTTCCGCCTCAGGACTGTCTAACGGCCTGACACACACACACAGTATCTAGCTGATATAAATATATCATACTTTCCTTAAGAATCTGACAAACAATACACTGTAAAAACATACATGTGTGTGAGGTGGTTAAGGTTGCTGCGGTTGCTCAGAATTCTCTCTCTGAGCTCTTGTGACCATTTCAGGTTTCCAGCTACAGGTGGCATGTTTTTACTGAGAACTGGGCAGCCATTTTGCATCTGCATTAAAAAAAAAACCCACTCAAATTAAACCAATCCAAATGTACCAACAACGTTGAAAATGTCATATATTCCTATTGTTGTGGAGAAGTTTGGTGCTCAAAAAGATCTAAGAAACACACACACACACACACACACACACACACACACACACACTTACCCTCTCTCTATGGGTGTCTAGTATATGCTGGCAGATATTGACCTCCTCCTGAAACATGGTCAGAAGGAGGGAATAGTTTGGTGCAAACAGCTGGTGAACCCTCGGCCTCTCCAACAGAGTGCCAAAGATCTGCAGTAACTACACACACACACACACACACACACACAATTAATTCAGTGTTCCATTTTCTTAACAACAAGCAGAACTCCATATATATCACACTGCTAATACAACTATGAGTGTGTGTGTTGCCTTGAAGGCTGACTCTAGGCTGGAAGAGTGTTGGAAGGCCAGGCTCAACACTGTCCCCAGTCGCTGGTCAAAGTCATGATTCTGTTCCACGATGCGACTGTAATCTCTCACAAACTCCTACAAAGCATGTAGTGTATAGCAGATTTTCCTTTAGCATTAATATGTCAGCTTCAGTGGTGGTCAAGAGTTAGTTTATAATCAAATTATGATTCTTTTTGACATTATTGTGTATTTCTTTGTATTTTCAGTCAGTGTGTTTCCATGGAAGTGTGTGTGCACTACAAAACCTCTTTACTATAGTCCAAAGGGTCATATTTGCTTTCCCTGAGGATTCTCCAGCTGTCATGAAACTCGTCATTCATTCTGTAAACCATCGCACTGAGAATCTTTCCTCTGGAGCCCCCCAACTCCACGCGTTCCAGCTTCAGGAAGTCCAACACTGACGCAAACAATTCCTAACACAAACAAAACATACACCACTCACTCATATCCTTGGTTTTTATATTTTTATTACGCCTTAGACTCGTTAATTAAGGTGGCCGATGATTCAGAATCACTGACATGATTGTGAATCTCATGTTTTATTTGAAGGCACAAAAAAAAAAAAAAAAAACCCCACACACTCGTACAAAAAAAACAAACAAACTTATACGCATAGCTCAAATATGCTAGCCCTTAATTAAGATCCATAACTGTTATGAGCACACTGAAAACACTGAGAGCTATTAAATGTCGAGTATATAAACGATTACGTTTATAATCACTCACCTCAATCATGAGCAACCTCTCACTGATACGGTCAGTGCGCTGGAAGATGATCTGCGAGGGAAAATCCCAGGGTTTGACAGCGCGCCCGAGCTGACTGTAAGGCCCCATTGGGCTCAGTCTGTCTCTGTATTGCTGGAAAGTGTGTTTAAATGCCCGAAACACCTGCAGCGTCCGCTGCACACGATCTACACCCTCCTCCAGCTCCATCTTAAAAAGCTCCTCTGGGATCAGATACACCATCGCCTGTGCACACACACACACACACACACACACACGCACACACACACGCATGGAGCACATATGTACAATGCTCTTTCACAATCCTATACAGAAAACAGGAACAGATATGATGACAAAATTTTGTACCGTTAAAAGGAAGCTACACTCGTATAGGTGATAACGTGACAGTTTACCTAACTGGTCTACCACTCCTACAGCACACACTCTCTCTCCTCTCATCTCATCTCACACACACCTTGTCAACGAGCAGGTTGCAGAACTCAGTAAGGAGCGTGACCATGCGTGGTGGGGAGCAGTAAAAGTGCGAGTGCGTCCAGATGAGAGCAAGTGTGTGAAAGAGAGCTGGGAAAAGCGGCTCCAGGTTGGTGAAGCTCCGTTCCTCAAATGCCACAATGAGCTTTCGCAGGGGCTTCAGGTGCAGGTCGATGTCCTCCGCCTCCACCACCGCTAATACATATACACACACACACACACACACACACAAGCAATATAGAGAGCAGTTTACCTTAGAATACTCATCCATTAAATTTTGATCTATGTATGTGCATAAGGTGTAAATACATTTGAACCCGTTACCATAGTTTACTTTCTGGATGATGTCATGGAAAGAGGTGTAATAACTGCTGTGGATCCTTTGCAGAATCTCAAGCACCTGGTCAACTTTCGGATTTCGCAGCTGCACATACATAAATACACTTAGGAAGAAAAAAAAAAAAAAAGGATTCCTCCAGATATACAAAACCCCTTTGGGAACCTACTAACTATGTCTACCTATCCAAAGAACCCTCAAGTAACCTTTATTTTCTAATTGTATAGGTTGTAAGAGTTCTACGTGAACCCCTAGATGGTGCCACACTTTGGAGAACAGCAAGTAAATGAAGTTTGAACTGTTAACTGTCCAAAAACAAATCCTGGAGAAACAGACAAAACACCTGAATGCAAGTGTGTTGTCGTACTACCTGTTCCTGAATTCCCTGCAGATTTTCTTTTTGATGAGTCCAGAAGTGCAGCTCCGCTGTGGGGCCCACATGGTCTCCCTGACGCAGGAGCTGAGAAGAGTCACGCTGCAGCACAGAGCCCATCTGCTGACTCCACTCTACCACCATGGTCTCAATAGCATACAGCAAAGCCCGGTCTATTAGACACAAATCAGAGCTACACACACACACACAAACACACACACACACACACACACACACACACACACTTCTTAAGAACACCTACCTTGTAGCTCCACCCCAAAGTTGATTATTTTCCGATAACAGCAAGCCATGAAGGGTTTTATTACTTTTACACCAAAGCGATTTGCCAAGGATTATGATACTTATACATACTCATACATCATACTTTTTATCCATTTATAGTTAAGTTTAGTGTTACGGAACATCTGGGAAAAGATTTAGTTCCTGTTATCACTTACATCATAGCAGCTATATAAGAAGTCTCCCTTTGTTCTCTCGCTTGAATTTAATAAGACAAAAATTAAGCAGTTTCTCATGTTACCAAGAAACCGAAAAGCGTTACATCCTCTATTCTGACTTTCTGACTTCCCAGTGGATAAAATTTACTGAAAAATGCAAAGCTCTGGCCCTGTATCAGTGTCACTTTCTGACCACAGGATTACATTTACATTTATTCATTTAGCAGACGCTTTTATCCAAAGCAACTTACAAATGAGGATATACAAGCAAAGCGATATATATCAAGTGGAGAACAATACAAGTAGTGCTACCATACAAGATTTTTCATTGAGTTCTAGAGAAGCAAAGTGCGAGGATTAGAGGTGTAAGAGTCAGAGTAAGTTTTTTTTGTTTTTTTTTTAGGATAATGTGGGGTTGGTGTTGTAGGAGTTAGTTAGGTGTTCACGGAAGAGGTGGATCTTTAGCTGTTTTTTGAAAATAGTGACAGATTCTGTGGTCCGGATTGAGGTTGGAACTTCATTCCACCACTGAGGGACAGTTAGTGTGAAGGTTCTGGAAAGGGACCTTGAGCCACACTGAGTAGGCACTACTGATCATCGGTGATTAATCGAACGCAGATTGCGTGAGGGAACGTAAGCCTTCAGGAGAGTGTTGCGGTAGGGGGGTGCTGTTCCAGACAAGGTCTTGTACGTGAGCATCAAGGCCTTGAATTTGATACGGGCGGCTACAGGAAGCCAGTGGAGGGAGATGAAGAGGGGTGTGACATGGGTCCTTTTGGGCTGGTTGAATCAAGGCGTGTGGCTGCATTCTGAATCATCTGAAGGGGTTTGATGGAGCTGGCTGGGAGGACCAAGAGTAGTGTGTTGCAGTAGTCCAGTTTTAATATGACAAGAGCCCGGACTAGTAGCTGTGTAGCCTGTTCGGTGAGATAGGGTTATGTTGGTTGGAAATTTTTGGGTTGTGGAGTGTTCCTTGACCCAGCATTAACACTGCCATCCAAATAATATCTGCTCAGTGGTGTTTCTTTCTAGGATGGTGGACAAACTGTGTATAGTAACAGCTGGGATAGAGTCATAATGTAACGGTCGACCTTTACGGTACACACACAAACCTGAGCTGCTGCTCATCTCTCCTGTCCACACTCAGAGGCAGGGGGAGCAGCGTTCGTCCCTGAGCACGACCGCGCAGTGTGACTGCCCGACTGCGCAGCTGCTCCAGATGCTTGCGTATGTCCTGGCCCAACACTCGTGGCCAGCCTGTTTGATTCATAGGGTTTGCCAGGACTGACAGCAGAACCTTCACACACACACACACACACACACACACACACACAAATTCCAAAATCATGAAACAAGGTTTGAAACTAGACCACATCCAAATACACAAACAACTGTGCAAGCGTTTCCATTATCGGATGCCAGCATGTGATTTCCACAGTAATTGCAGCTTGGGTGAGCTGAACCTATCCAAAAAAAAAAACCCTTTAGTTTTACACTGGAGCTACAAAATTGATCCGTATCCATAGCTAGAAAACCAGTTTAGCTACAAGATTAAAGCGGCATCATTAGTACAACCAACTTTGTTGCTGCATTATTATATAAATTTGTTCTGTTATTTTGACCTTGTAACACTGCACACTTTTCTATGTATGTCTTATGCCTTCACCATGGTTTCTGGGTAAAAATCTCTGAAACAAAAATTTATACTTTCTTAAAATTAAAAATAAGATTTCCTGCAACACAAGGCAAAATCAGAGGAAAAGGTTTATAAAGAATTCGGCTAAAAAAAAAAACGTTGGAGGCAGTTATAATGCCAAGTTATTAAAGAATATTGACAGAATTAAAGAATGCTTGTATTACATTAAGAAAGAAAGATGCAAACATTTGAGCTGACTTTTCATTTTGCCTAAAGGTACCTATGAGTATCTTTTGGACTCGTATAAACTATTTACATGATTTTATTAATGCAAGCATCAAAGCTGCAAACTAGCAAATTGATAGTAAGGGCATTTCATTATTTTTGGCTATTTCTATGAACAGGTCATGTCCACGTTTGGGTGGATGTACCTGGCCGACGAGGACGGGCGCGTGATCCAGGGGTCGCGCCGGAACTTCGCTGAGCCACAGCTGGGAACGAAAGGAGGTTCTGGAAACGCCACGGCCAGGTTTCTTCAGCAAACACAGCAGCTTGGTCCTCCACGGAGACGAGCTCTTTTGGGGGGAGAACAGACGCGTAGTGCTTTCAGATGTGAAAGCACCGGAAATAAGCAGCGACTTATTTCAACATGAAGAGCACGTCAGTACACGGGACATAGACATCTTGGTATGATATGTGTGCAGAATCTATTACATCTACAAATGTAGTATACAATGTATATTATGCCTTTCAAAGCTACCTCCAGCACAAAGTGAAGACAAATCCTAAACTGTTTCCTATTCACTATACATGCCCACTACATAGAGTCAATGTAGTGTGCTGTATACGCTATGTATACAATTATGTATTGATTTTTTTTTTTAAGTATGATTTTATCATTTAATGAGGACAGCTTATGAGGGTGTGAATTGCTCTGACCTGTTCGTCTCCTACGTGCAGCGTCCCTCCTGGCCCTGTAAACAGAATGAGGCGCTCGCCCCAGCCCTGATCTAGAAAGTCAAGCAAAGCCTTCTGGTTCTCCTCTGCTCCGATGAAGCGGTTCCACTTGTCCGTCTTCAGCCGCAGAGCCGTGAATACCTGCTCCTTCACAAAGTCCACTCGCTCGTCCGAGAGGGCACTGACTTTCAGCTGCCCGGACGGTACACGAACACCTCCCTCGGTCATGCTGAGAGAAAGGAAGAGAAGTCAAAAATGCTTCTTTATACAGCTTTCCAAAACGATATGAAACAAACCTCTTGCCTTCACTTACTTATGTCCACTTTTAATAGTTGCAGTCCTGTGTTTTCAATGCTAAGGATGACTGTGTGCTCACTGAGTGGAAATCGAACCCCCTGGCGAAGGTTCAGGTCACCATGGTGATGGAAGGCAGAGCGGCTTTGTATCCTTCTGCCTGTGTGTGTGTCACTCAGGTGTAACGTACATCTGCTGCCAATGAAACCTGAGAAACATGAGCATCCCAAGTATCATATAAGCACCACACACAGCAACTCATCACTCACCAAACAGCAGTGGTACATAAACTACCCAACAGTCAATCTTAAATTAAAGGTAAAACGAAAGGTAACTTACTGAGAAAATACTTACATAGCAGTTTTATCGTATGTGATGATATATTTACTAGGGATGTAACTGCACTACACCTCTGATATTTACAGACTATAGCCCTATTCGGACAGAAATAAATTCATATGGAGTAATTTCCTATTTTACATGAGCTACTCTGTGATTTTATTTACATGTGGATCGGCCATGTCTGTGGTTTTGCCCATCCCCATCTGAGAAAATTACAGGCCAAATTACCTACTGTTTTTCTCCAAACTCAGCGGCTGTCTGATCATTTTAATCCTGTACGGCTACACATGCCTGTGATTTTCTATGCAGCTGATGCCTTGCATTTTACAGAAAAAGTTTTTTGCTTTTTTTTAACTGCTGCTACTTGCAAAACGAAAACTTGGTCTGGGAAGTAAATCCTCGACTACACATGTTACTTGGGAAAGCATTTTGTGGAGGAGAAAGAAAATAAAATCATTAAGAAAAGGCAAGGCTAATTAAATAACATCAACTACTGGAATAAAGCGTTACTTTATATTCACATATACACAATGACATCAAATTTTAGCTTTCTATAAATAATGACTAGTTGCATCACTACCAGCTCCATAAACATCTAATGTTAAATGCTGACAAATGAATGCTAAAAATTATTTAATAGTCTATATTGTTAACCTCTTAGAGTTATTCATTTATCAGCATTTAACATTAGATACGTAAGGGACTGACCATGTGACACAAACATCCAGGTTAGTAGAAAATACAGCCCACTAGAAACTCGCTCCTCTTACTCTATCACAGAGGAGACGTGTAAAAATAAATAAATAAATAAATAAATAAATAAATAAAATTTTTTACAAACATTGCTCTGATAAATTAATCCAATCTGAATAGGGCTTTTGGATGCAAAAATGTTCAGTATCATCCTATAACAATAACGTGACGTTAAAAACTATTATTAATAAGTTCATGAAACCAATCATCTTAATACGTACTTTATCCTCGTCAGGGTGGGGCAGTGGATCCAGACGCAGTCCCAGGAACACCAGGTGCAAGGTGGGAACACATTCTGCATAGGACACTAGAGAGGTATTATCAATAAAGGCAAACAATATGACTGATCACCTTTGTTTCTTGTATGAGGATGGACATGGGTGTGAAGGTGTTTCTGCATTCCACAGTGACTCTGTATGAACCATCAACTGGACGTGCCAGACAAAGAGGTGAAATTATGTGCCTGCTAAAAAAAAAAAATCAAGCTTGGTCTGACCAGCTACCAGCTGCCAAACTTAGAGACTCGGACTAGATTTGGTGACTTTTTAGGAGCCTTTATCAACTGTAATTCAAAAAAGAGCTTAGCGACAAATCTAGTGATTTTTTTGAGCAGATGTTAGTGACGATCCTGAATGCAGCGTGACTCTCCAGCTCACATCACAGCAGCTGATATACGAGTTGAGAGAGCAGGTTTTGCTCGACTCACCAGCAGTGTCTAATGCCTGACTGTTTCGCGCTTGCAACCAATCGCTGATCACCATTGCTCCCAATGACCAATCGCTGATCACCACTGTTCTCAATGATCAATCGCTGATCACCGTTGTTCCCCAATGACCAATCGCTGATCACCGTTGTTCCCAATGACCAATCGCTGATCACCGTTGTTCCCAATGACCAATCGCTGATCACCGTTGTTCCCAATGACCAATCGCTGATCACCGTTGTTCCCAATGACCAATCACTGATCACCACTTTTCCCAATGACCAATCGCTGATGACCGTTGTTCCCAATGACCAATCGCTGATCACCATTGTTCCCAATGACCAATCGCTGATCACCATTGTTCCCAATGACCAATCGCTGATCAACGTTGTTCCCAATGACCAATCACTGATCACCACTTTTCCCAATGACCAATCGCTGATCACCATTGTTCCCAATGTCCAATCGCTGATCACCATTGTTCCCAAAGTCCAATCGCTGATCACCATGGTCCCAATGACCATTCGCTGAACACCATGGTCCC
The DNA here is from genome assembly GCF_023375685.1 of Ictalurus furcatus. Taxonomy (NCBI): domain Eukaryota; kingdom Metazoa; phylum Chordata; class Actinopteri; order Siluriformes; family Ictaluridae; genus Ictalurus; species Ictalurus furcatus. The sequence continues at coordinate 10,191,150 of NC_071266.1, forward strand.
AATGACCAATCACGGATCACAATTGTTCCCAATAACCAATTACTGATCTTCATGGTCCCAATGACCAATCACAGATCACCATTGATCCCAATGACCATTCGCTGATCACCGTTGTTCCCAATGACCAATCACAGATCACCACTTTTCCCAATGACCAATCGCTGATCGCAGTTGTTCCCAATGACCATTCACTGATCACCGTTGTTCCCAATGACCAATCACAGATCACCACTTTTCCCAATGACCAATCGCTGATCGCCGTTGTTCCCAATGACCATTCACTGATCACCGTTGTTCCCAATGACCAATCACGGATCACAATTGTTCCCAATGACCAATCACTGATCTTCATGGTCCCAATGACCAATCACAATCACCATTGATCCCAATGACCAATTGCTGATCACAATTGTTCCCAATGACCATTCGCTGAACACAATTGTTCCCGATGACCATTCACTGATCACCGTTGTTCCCAATGACCAATTGCTGATCACAATTGTTCCCAATGACCATTCGCTGAACACAATTCTTCCCGATGACCAATCAAAAAAAAAAAAAAAAAAAAAAAAAAATCAATAGAAACCATCACTGACATTCTAATAGTTTCAACTACAAATACCATTACAAACCACCAGGTAACCATTAAAACCATTACCATTATTGGTCCTTAAATGGTATCCACTAGACATAGCATGCCAACAATAGAAGGCATCAAATTACCAGTAGGGACCATTGCAGTTTACATTCATACAAATTTCCACTACAGCCATTAAACCCATACAAATTCTGTGAAGGTTTCTATTGTTATTTTCAGCAGGGAACAAGAAACATGACAATGTGCATTTTTTTTTGTCACTTCAAGAATAAAAAAAAAAAAAAAAAAAGATGAAAAAGAGAAAAGAGTCTGGTGAGAGAACAACTGTTTATGTAACAGCTGCTGTAACGTAAGCAATAACAGGAACTTGTATCATGTATGTTCCACAACATTCATGCCTAACTATAAATGGATCAAACTTACAACATGCTGTTCTCTAATAAATAGAAAATGTTAGCATTGGCAAACTGAGTGGGAACAGTTACTCCGCTTCATCACATCACCCTGTCATTGAATAGTTTCTAATAACAGCACTCCCCAAAGTTTTTTTTATTCTTTAGAACATAAATGAATGTTGTTGCAAAATAATGGTTTTCTAAAACAATCCACTGGCTTTGTTGAAGCATTCAATTCATTAAGCTTAAAAATCACACACACACACACGACAGGTCACCTATAGTAATCAATAAACATTAAGTATCAAAGTTATAGGAAGATTTCTGACTTTAATTGTGTTCCATTTGGGAAAAAAAAATAAAAGTATAAAAGTAACATAAAAATTTTACACATGTAAAAAGTAATTAAGTCCATGATACAACAGAATCAGTTATACACTAAAATAAATGGTGGCTATAAACAACCTTGGGGACTGGGGGACTTGGGGGGGGGGGGGGGGGTGCAAAAAGAGTAAAACCAGAGAACACATCATGAATATAGAGAAGAAAAACAATTTAAAAAAAAAAGAACAACATGACTGACGTTTTCATCCAAGTTGCATATGGATGATAGAATAAAAAAAAAATAAAATAAAATAAAATAAACAAATCCACCAATCACGATACAGAGGGTGTGAGAGAAGCAATACTTGAAATAAAACATAATGAAAGAGTGAAGACACATTTGGACCGAGGCCAGCCGAGAGAGAGAGAGAGAGACGGATTGAAGAGGAAGATGGACAGATCGTGAGTATCTCTTCCCTCTGAGGATGTCGCTTCCCTCTCCCGCTGCCAAATTCACACATCACTCTCTCTTTCGCTCATACACACACACCTCCCTGTACCATATCTTTCATGCACACAGTCAAATCATCATCATCCCCATGAACAATTTGATCAGAAGAAAGTACAAACCCATGCAAGTCCAGCATCATATACTAGAGTATGATATGATACAAAATAAGGCATTTCTGTGTTAGTGTGTATTCATATACACTGTATATGCATGTGTGTGTGTGTAGACCCAAACCACATTTAATGTCCCTACCCTTCCCCCTCCCCCTTCCCCCTGTTTGTACAAAAAAAGAATGCTACAGAGCATAAATTGATAATTCATTTTTTAAAATATATATTCATATATATATATATATATATATTTATATTTATCATATATATAAAAATCGATAGTGAAAAGCCAGCTGTGAAAGTGGGCGTTTTTTTTTTTAATAGGTCACTCCATGGCCTCATTGGCAGATACAGTGACCAGCTGAAGCGGGAGGTCAGAGTTTGAGAGGATGTCTTGGGTGCCAGCCTGGGGCAGATTGGTCAGGATGAGCGTGGCCCCGCCCCCGGTGATGATGCTGTCCGGATGGGCAGAGGCCTCCGTCTGCCCTGCCGTGGGGGCTGAGTTTAGCCCTTTTTTGTTCAGGTGAGTTTTAATGTGTTTGGCCAAATGGTCGCTGCGCATAAAGCGCTTAGAGCACTGTGGACACACAAACTTCTTCTCTCCTGTGGGCAAAACAAAAGGCGGATCAACGACACGTACAAACTGCATATAAAACTTTTCTTATCTGACGAAGCACAAGCTCATGCAGTTGATGAATCAATCCCAAGCCCCACCCACGCTTAGTTATTGCTGCTACAGAGGTCAAGCTTCTGAAAGTCTATCAAGAAGAATAAAAACATCTTTTAGCACAAGTTATGTAAGAAATAACATGCGGGGGCATGCTGTTAAGAATCAACGTTTTGGGGGGGGGGGGGGGGGCGGTGGTGGTAATGTAACCTGCTAACATGTCCTGAAGTGTTTTATTCCTCTTATATCACAGCAATACATTTTTAATTTATTACTGACATCACATCACACATTTTATCCGTTTATCTATACATTTAATGTTTTGAAAACGTACTGTTACTAAGCGCTGACACTGGAGACTCCTTCCATGAATATTTAAAAAAAACTTCTCCCTACAGAACAATTCACCGTATCAACAATTATACAGTTTTCTTTGTTAAATGATAGAAAAAAAGAGCTATTACTATGGAAACGATAACTTATTAGAACCATTCATTTGAATTACAGGCAGCACTACCGTCAGAGCTGACCAATCAGAATTGAGAATCCAATAGTGCTGTGGTATAAAAGATAATTAAGCCTTATTAAAGGTTAGACTTTACTGGAAAGCTTTACTGATCTAATGGCAAATGGGTGGCTGAGAAAAAGAAGACGGGGCTTAGGTTCAGTCAATAAAATATTTAAAACAAACAATTAGTGTGAATAGAGTTTATATTTATATTATGGTTGCTTGTGGTGAATCATTTTAACATTGAGCATGTTAAAATAATATAAAAATAATAATTAATCTCACTATGAATGGATACGCAGGGATTTGAAGGTTGTATAGTGTGCAGGTTAGCTATAATGTGATGTGCGCACGGTGCAGTACCTGTGTGTGTCCTGCGGTGGCGCTGAAGTTCGTCGCTGCGTGTGAATCTCTTGCCGCAGTAACTCCAGGAGCAGATGAAGGGCCTCTCGCCCGAGTGCCAGCGCAGATGAGCGCGCAGGTGAGACGTTTTACCGTACACCTTCCCACAGCCGGGGATGTGGCAGATGTGCTGCTTCTTCTTGCCCATGCCCGAGCCTCTACACACACACACACACACACACCAATGTAGCATCTGTGTTTTTTGGGGTTTTTTTCAAACAAAACATCATTACTGGAGGAAATACTTCATAGTTTTAAGAATCTAATGAATATTAATTTTTTTGACCTTTAATGTGTAAATACAGTTAATGAACACTTCAAATAGCATTTATGATAATCAAATCTGAAAAAAACTAAAGAATGAATCATTTCATAACTGCTGAATCATGAGGCTTCTCACTAGCTGTTTGTGTACGTGTATGTGTGTGTATATGTGTGTGTATATATATCTTACCTTCCCCCTGCCTCCTTGCAGTTAGGGCAGGTACAAGCTACTCTCCGGAGCCTCTTCCCCTCCTGTCCCATCCCCTCCGTCTCCTCATCTAGCATCCGTACGCGGAGGTGTGACAGGTCGCTGGTGTTCAGGGTAGAGTCTCCGCTCAGTGGCCAACCGTCCGGGTCTGGTTCCTCCTTGATATGAATGTCTGGGGAATAAAGGAGATTCGAGTATCAATAAGTGTGCAACGAAAACATACGAACTATGTGTTTGGGAAAAAAAGTTAGCAAGTTCGTCTATCAGAGAAGGTGAGAATCTGGACACGTACACAATCTAGAAATTTTAATCAATCAATTAGGCAATATTGATATTAATATTAAATCAGTAGCTTGGTTGCCCAGGACAAGCAGATTATTTGGCTGGGTAAGTCTTTAAGGAGGATTACTGTCACTTGTAATTGTAATTTAAGTCATTTTTAAATAAATAAATAAGATCCAGATTCTTTACATACTTCTTTTTAGATTACTTAAAACCACGTCATATAAAATGACATTTTAAAAAATCTCTCATAGATTATCCATGTGTAGGAATACGATGAGTGTAAAAACACTTTAAGAAATTCTATGTGTCTATGAACAAACATTTAAAGCTGATTATCAAAATTGTGGGAAAAAAATTATTTAACAATATAGAGCAGAGGTTCTCAACATTTTGTAACTAAACCGCCCCCCATCATGTGGCACACCCCCCCTCCCCATTGGAGGACACTAGGTATAATGATTATATTACATTCTATATAAAATCTATCTACATATAACCTAATCTATAATCTGTTTTGATAGTTTTTTTTTTCTTTTGTGATTTTGTACTTTTTTAAATTACTTTTCATCTCTTATATGATTTTAAAAAAATAACTTTAATAACTTTTATAAAACTATATAACGGACAGGTATGGAACATGAATGTTATAAAATGTTTCTGAACACTATAACTACTTTGAATAAGAGAACTAGGCTGTAATAACGTGGACTATTTCACATGTAAAACATGTTGCATTCCATTCATCTTACATTCTAAAAACATTCGCATATGAATGATGTAAATTGGGACGAAGGTGTGCGTCTCGTTATCCATGACATTGTTAAATCCACGGCTCTCAGACTCTCCCTGAACAGAGCAAACGCAGAGAGAGGTGAGAGTGCAGTGGGAAAGAAAGACCTCGTGCTTGCAGGACAGTACTGCTGACATTTGGAAAGTTGCTAAGGTTTGTCCAAAAAGTCGTTAGATTTGTCGCCAGGTGCTTTTTTTTTTGCAAAGAAAAGTGGCTAAATTGGCAACACTGGTCTGCACTGACAGCTAGATAAAAGGCAGGCTAAGCTCCGCCTCTCCCCAGCAAAAAGAAAATACAGAGAGAGAGGGAACGCGGGGTTATGCATCTATGCACATTCTGTTTGAAAAGCAACAAAATACACTGAGTACACAAATGATGCCCTGTCTGTGTTTTTTTTTTCTTTCTTGAAAACAATTTGTGCCCCTTACGATCTCTCCGTGCCCCCGGGGTTGAGAGCTACTGGTATAGTGGAATAGTCTTGGCATTCTTGTAATTAAGGACTGTTGCTTGGTACAGGTCATTTTAAAAGGTTTGTTAACTTAATCTGGGATTAATCTGTTAATCCAAAAAAAAAAAAATCAGCATGATTGTACTGCAATGTTCTCAAGTGGAGTTGAGTTACATTTTATATATTTAAAAAAAAAAAACAGCATTAAATTGCCTGTCTGTAAGTTTGAATACTATACATGGAAGGATTGAAATCTAACATGCAAAAAAATTTAATAAATCAATGCAGTGTGTGTGTGTGTGTGTGTGTGTGTGTGTGTGTGTACCTGAGGGACTCTCTATGGTGTGCTCTGCCTGCGAGATGGAGTTGACCGTGACCGTCTGCAGGTTGGGGATGTGTCCGGCGGTCACGCTGGTACCAGGCTGCCCGAGCGCCAGCGTCTGCACAGGGGCGATGGTGATCTGTGGCGACGCCATTCCACCGGCGCCGGAAAGCTGCAGGTTCTGTAGGTTCTGCACACCCTGCACCTGGAAAGTCTGCCACTGGATCTGGCCAGTCGGCGACACGGTCTGCGCCTGGATTAAGAAAGTGCCTGTGTTGAGCAGCTGCACACTTTGTAGCGTCTGCGCCGCACCTTCTGCCGCCTGCGTGGGCACTAGCTGCACCACGGACTCTGTGGTAGCAGGCACATGGTTCTGATGGATGAAGGACGGATCTTGTTGGCCAGCCGAAACAGCCGTGGCTTGGGTCAGAACCCCTGTGCCGTCTATCGTCTCGGGCAGCGATGTGGTGGCGGAGGAGGAGGAGGTCGATGTCGGCGGAACGAAGGTGTTGTTGCTGTTGGCGTTGTTGGTTTTATCCAGTGTGCTCTGGACCGTGTTGTCGCCTGTCATGACGAGCTGACCGTCAGCTGTGACTCCCGTAGCGATGGTCTGAGCTCCGGCCAGGCCCAGGGACTCCAAGTCGGCGTTGCTCAGGCTATTAATCGGCACAAACGTGATGTTCCCGGGCAAACCGACTGGCACGTTAGCCACCACCTGGCCCTGCCCAGCGAACCCGCTTCCTGCCAACGAGACGCTCGGGATCTGCTGCATGTGTCCAGTGTGCGCCAGCAAACCCTGCAGGTCAGTGGTGCTAGTTGCCGTGGAGATGCCCTGCGTTCCATCAGGCAGTATGGCAATGTCTGTACCAAGAGTCGCGACATCGGTTGTAGATGTAGTGTAACCTAGCGATGCCGCGTCCGCACTCTGGAGCTGCGGAATGACCTGGTACTGGATACCGTTGGCGCTGGAACCGTCTGTCCCGGCAGTGACAAAAACAGGCTGGCTCTGCCCCGGTACAGTTTGCAGTGGCACTACATACTGCCCGTTGGTGCCCACAATCCCCCCACTGGGTAAGTGTACTACACCAGAGTCCTCTTTACCGGTGGAAACCGGGGTGAGAACCTCCCAGCGGTCAGACGAGCCGGTGAGCTGGATGGACGCGAGTTCCGTCGTCTGCTTTGGAAGAGAAGTAAAATGAGTAATGCAATCATTAAGACTACATTGTTCCTTAATAATCACAACCTAAATGCAAACACAAAATGGAGGTGCATAACTATGAGCAATTATATGACACACTGTGTAAGAAATTCCTGGAACTGGACTGCAAAAAACAAAAAAAAAAACACTTTAGTTCTGGTTTGGTGAACGTGACACTGCCCCCTAGTGAACACATTTACGTTACATGCAGTCGCTTATGCAAACATCCGTTCACAACAGCTGCAAGTGTTCAAAGACCCACAGGCACAAAGGTTCAAATTATCCCCAACAGTACAATGACCTGTGCATGTGTGTCTGTGTGTGTGTGCGCATTATACATGTATGTCCTACTCTATCTGGATTTGTTTAGGTAAAGTCTAGGTTGTAGAATTGTAAATTAGTCATGAGTTTGTTTTAACACTAATGGCTAATGCCTAAAAATCTCATCCAAATATTATTTTAGTTAACAACTGTGAAATTTGATTTTATCTTTACATAGAGATAAATTACTTGTTAATATTTTGCATTGCTTGTTATGGCTGCAAAAGGTGACAATATATACTTTTTTTTATTATTGCAATATATTAACATCACGCATTTCTCAGGGAATATTTAGACCAACAAATAAAAAGAGAAGATAAGCAATGAATGCAATACAAGAGTGTTCTTCGTGCTTTTTCCCTATTTTATCTTGTTGAATACTTTGGATTTCGAAATATTTGATTTTCATAAATGTAAACACTTATCACATGCTCGCACCGTTTTCTTGATGTTTTAATAGCTAAATAAACACTGAAATATCATATTTTCATAATATCACCCATCCTTGTATGTTCTAGTGTGTCTGCCCATGAATATGATTTAGGATCATTTAATATTCTGTATACTTGGATAAATTACTTGAGAAAAACTGTTGTCAAGTACAATATCACAATATAATAACAACAATCCTGATTCACTTCTCCGAGTATTATGAGACTCGACAGGTGTCAGTTCTCCTGTTTGTTTCTTCCTCTTTTATTTTGCTAAATACTTTAACATTGTGTACAAAGTTTTCTTAGTGCTTTAATAGCAAAACTAAAATACTGCAATATCATAGTTTTCATAACAACACCTGCTCCCTGTCTTCTAGTATGTTCTAATGTGTCTGCTCATGACTAGCATGAATCAGATCAAATAAATTACTGGCTAAAGAATTCCTAACTTTTCAGTGATGATATGGCCATAATATCAAAAATAGAAATATGATAAAAATCGAATTTTGTGTAAATATTGAAGTGTCTTCTTGCTGTAACAGCTAAACATAATATTGCGATCAGGATTGTGTAAGCATTGCAACATCAAATTTTCACAATATCGCCCCCATTGTGTTCCAGTGTGCTCCAGTACGTTTGCTCATGAATAAGATTAAAGGATCTGGAAACACTGGAACATGCTTTCTGATATCAGAGACTGATCATGCTCAGAAAATCAGTAAGAAAAAAAAAAGTTTTGGGGGGGATTTTGTTTGGCTTTAGTGTGTGTGTGTGTGTGTGTGTGTGTGAGAGAGTGATTGATAGAGAGAGAGAGAGAGAGAGAGAGAGAGAGACAGAGCGCACAGAGCGACAGAAAAAGACAGAGAGAGGGATAGAGAGAGTGAGAGACAAAGAAAGACACACAGACAGGGAAAGAGATAGACACAGAGACAGACAGAGAGATAGACTAAAAGAGTGAGAGAGAAGACTAAAAGAGTGAGAGAGGGACAAACAGAGAGAAAAAGAGAGGCAGACAGTGAGAAAGATAGAGACAGACAGAGTTAGGGAAGACAGGCTGAGAGTGTGTGTTTGTGTGAGAGAGAGAGAGAGAGAGAGTTGGGGGGTGTGATTGGGGGTGGAGAGGGTTTGACCCAGCGGCCCGTGCAGTGCAGGTGAACGCGGGTTTAAAGCGCCGGTGTGTTGAGGCTGTCCGACCCACAATGGGCGGGTTTATAAAGCCTAAGAAAGTGGGTGGCCGTACAGACCGAAGGCTCACGGGAAGCGGTTTTGACTTTCGGCTCCCCGAGCGCTTATATTTCCCCCCCTCAGCGGTTGATTAAAGCGCAGAAGACGAGCACCGAAGCCCAGGAGAAATACCTGGTCCGAGGCGGAGGCTCCTGCGGCGGGCTGCAGAAAGTCGCTCTGACTGCCGTCCGCGTCCAGGGCAGCCATTTCCTGCTGCTTCACTGCCTGTTCTGGGGCTGCAGGGAAAAGAGAGAGAGAGAGATAGAGAGAGAAAAAACAACAAACACAGCGAAATGTAATTTCTCAGCGACTTCCACGCTAACTAATAGGAATAAGATGCACTTTAGTTCTCCAACTACAACAGACATCCGACTAAATCCGCGGCTTTTCTCCTCATCACCACTCGACCACTTTTTTCCCCGCTCGAATGAAGTGTTTTACTTTTGTTAAAGTCAGGCTAACTAACTAGCTTAGCTAAGTGCTAGCATCGCTGCTGAGTGGGGAAAAGATTAAAGACTTTGGCTAAGCTAGCTTTGCTAAACGTTGCTCCAAACTCACCGGCGGTGCTGTGCTTCGATCGGTTTAAGTGTTACGTACCAGTCATAGCGCGAAAGTCTAAAAGATAGCAAGGTTATCTGTTCATTTAAACTCCAGACATGATTGTTTTAATCAAAGGCGGGCTGAGATCGGAGATTCGGGTCGATTTTTTTCTTTTCTGTTTTTTTCTATTTTGATTGACGGTGCGGGAAACGCAAAAGGTGGGGCTTCTGAGCTTGGACCGTGGAAGTCGCTTCACATAGCGGAAGTCCTGCCCAGTATCTCCCCCCCTCTTGTTTTGAAACGATTGGCTGCGCGATTCGACTCCTCCAGCTCTGATTGGTTGGACGCACCTGTCAGTCAAATTTACGCCAAGAGCGTTTCCTGTTTGTTGTTCTCTTAGATAGATAGTTAGATAGATGGACGCATAGTGCTTTTCGGCGAGTTTAGAAAATACGAGCGAATTCTTTCCAATGCCAGAAAGGTTCATAGATTTAACGACATCTCCCAGTCTTTATAAAAACTTCAAAAGATAAAAAATCCTCTCATTTTTGTTCTAAATGCTACGTTAAACACGCCGCGGCGTACTTTTATGTGGTTTGGGACGTCAGTGTGTAAAAAGTTTTTTTTTTTAAAAAAGTTCGCCTCTGGAGTGTTTTCAGGATCCCTGTCTGATTAAAATCAACAAAAAGCTGCCTCTGTGTAGTGCACAATAACAGCCATTTAGAAAACACCCACACAAACCCGTAGGCACCAAAAGGTGTCAGTTTACTCACTTGGGTAAACAAACTAGTTTGTGGAAACAGCTGCAACGACCCGGATGTGTCCACGGTTTAATAACTACCTTATAGACTGTCTGAAGTAGCTTTTTTATCTATTTATATTTCTATGCGGCTTAATTTTGCAAATAAAAACTACATAGCCAAAAGTATGTGGACACCCGACCCTCTCTCACTCAAGTACTTATTGAACAGCCCATTCCAGATTTATCCCCCCTTTTCTGTTATATGTTGTTATTATAATGTATGTAATAATAAACTCCACTAGACTGTGGGGATTTGTGTTCAGTCATCTACAAGAGCGTTTGGTGAGGAGGTCTGGGGTTCAGTCGGCGTTCCAGTTTATCCCAAAGGTGTTCAGTGGGGGTCAGGGCTCTGTGCAGGACACTCGAGTCCTTCCACACCAACCTTAATACACCATGTCTTCATGGAGCTCACTCTGAGGCATTGTCATGCTGGAACAGTTTTGCCCGTCTTAGTTCCAGTGAAGAGAAATTGTAAAGCTACAGCACACAGAGACATTCTAGACAATTGTGTATTTCAACTTTGGGGTAACAGTTTGGGGAAGAACCACATATGGGTGTGATAGTCAGGTGTCCACATACTTATGGTCATAGTGTATTTTTGTATACTACTACAATTACTATTATTGATTAGTTCAAATAAACAATACTAATAATTTTTTCACTGAAACAGTTGGCAAAACTACTTCCCTGTTTTCTGACAAAAATCATTCTAAGAATATTGCTTTATAAAAAAAGTATTTTGACTCATGAATTAAGTTAAAGGCACCCCATAAGAATACCAAAGGCCCAGAAACTGAGTTGAGTTGATTCACAGGGTGGTCAAGTTTTAAAATGAACTGCTTAATAGCAAGCTGTTTATCAGAAATGCATGAAAATGACCCAATGAAACTGTTAAAATTAAATATATTTTTAAGCTTAAATGTCACTCATTACTCAATGCCTTTTCTCATCATCAGTGAGATTGTACAAATAATCTTCTTGCTTATTTTCTTCCTTTAGTTATAGGAAAGTGCCTCATGCCTTTTACCTTATGCTCTTTATTCACTTTATCCTGCGTTTGTGTCCTGGATTTAATTAAGTACATTATATTTCCAGATTTGGGAATATAATTTAATTGTGAAATGAAATATTAATGGCTGTTTCAGGGGATAGTTTCTAAAAAAAGAAATGACCTCACCTCCATCCACTGGTTTTGTATCGCAAGTATGTGACATCACCATGTTTCATTTCCATAGCGATGTTCGACTTTCATCACCACGCAACACCATTTTTATTATAATACATTTTACTAACGATGTCTCAGACATCAAATAACTAAAATCTGATATGATCCGGTATTTTGACTATTTTAGCTACAAATATTCTCCCCTTTTCTCTACCAAAATGCACATAAACATAATAAATAAATTAAGTCTCACAGATCTTTTCTGGAGAAGTTGTTTATTAGCTTTGGGTGTCTGTTTCTGCTGTGTGACATGCAGCATTTAATTGTGAAGACATAAAATAAACCGCAGATATTAGATATGAGGCTTGAATAACAAATGCCACACAAAAAAAAAACAACTCCCCCCCCCCCACACACAGAAACAGATAGTGTGTGTGTGGATGGATGAACTGAATGTTCCAAAGCCAAAAGTGAATGAACCTCATGGGTAATTCCTCACATCTGCAGCTTAATTCACCACCCCTCCCCCATTCCACATGGTACAGTCCAGCCAATCTGAGACAGGCTTAAAAATGACATCATTTCTTCTTCGGCTGATTGGGTGTGTTGAATTTGAAGAAAATGATGTCACCATCCTCCACCACATAGTTCCTTCCCTGTTGTCTGTACTTTCCTGCAGCCTGTCCAGAAATCAGAGATGACATTAAAACAAAACTTTTAAAAGTCTGCATGCCCTATACAATGAAGTGGACAAAGTAAGATCATTTATATTCTCCCATAATAATGTGTTTGGCCAACATTTGCTTTTCTATCCTCTGTACATCTTTCGGATCGTGACAGCTACAAGAGGCGATGATTGGTTGTAAGCCAAAGATAAAGCCGTGGTCTTACCTTAACAGCAGACTCGGTGCCCTCCTCTTTAAAATCCGAAAACTTCATGACTTCAGCCATGATGAAGCCTTTCTCAAAGTCCGTGTGGATCTTCCCAGCCGCCTGTGGTGCCTTGGTGCCTTTCTGCAAGTTAGGATTGAGAAATCAAGCAAATATAGCATCATGTAGGGTTGCACAATAATAGCTAAGATGATAAACTTGATAAACCCAACACCTGTGGACAACAAACAGAACACAAATGGCTCCACATGCATTAAATGAGTCTATTTAAATCAAAATATTGTGGATGTGTGTGTGTAGTTACCCTGATGGTCCATGCGCGTACTTCATCAGGTCCTGCAGTAAAGAAATACTCCAGCTGCAATGCTGCATAGCCGCTCTTTATGATCTTGGTCAACACACTAAAGCATGAACACGAACACATTTACAATTAGCAACTACATGTGCCCATTTGTAAATGATAAACCTTTTTGTTTTTTTTTTCTGGTGTGGCATACAGTCCCCTCTGAAACTATTGGAACACGAGGCCAATTCACTTGAGATCAAAATATGGACATGAGAAGAGAGTTTAAGATTTCAGCTCTCACTCCCTGGTATTTACATCTACATGTGTTAAACAACATAAAACATGAGACCACCCAATTTTTAGGCAATCAAAAGTAATGGACCAGATAAGTCTTGAAGTAATTCAATTCCAAATTGTTGTACTGGCTATACCCAATGTTTGTGATTGATTTTCCCGCTTTTCTCCTATAGGCAGCTTTCTGTACGCATTATATTTACACTGTGTTCTTTTAGTTATAGGCTTATTTGCCTGGTCACTTAAACTGAATGGGTTTAAGCCAAACTCAAAAATGATTAGGCTTGGTGAAATGTTCAGGAACAAGAAGCTCTATGGCTCCAGTAAAGCCTGAGTATTATCATGCACATTTATATAGCTGATCGGATGCGTGACCAAATGACTTTCTGAAATTTTATTCTGTTGTTATAAATAAATTAATAAATTAATTCAATAAATAAAGTTTGTTTTCTGACTTCCTGTAGGAAAAGGCTGAGGAGTCGTTTCACTTGGTTAAAAAAAATATGTAATTGTGATTTACAAACATGTAGCCTTCTCTTAATGCTGTTTATTATTCACTTTTATAACAGCTATAATTATTATGCTAAATCTTCTTTAGGTCATTGAAAACCCTTGATATACATACTTGTACTACTTCAGAACTCAATTGTTATTATGCAAATACGATATAATTAAAAATGTCGCCACTGACCAGGACACCCTTACGAAACCTTCTCAGTGAAAGAAAACAAATGCTATTGGTAGAAATGACAAAAAGTGGTGTGAAAATGAACGTGTGAGCTGACCAAGCTGACCTCTGGGTTTTATGTTCCTCACAGAACTTTTGTTTCTCCTCATCGCCCATGTCAAGGTATTTGTTCTCGAAACCTCCGCTGAAGGGGATCACGAGAGCACCCGGGTCGTGAGAGTCTACCCACTCCTTGATCTTCACCAGCCTGCAGGGAAGGACGTCATACTAATAATAAATACACAATTACTGATCTAGCGTTACATACAGCCGAGGTCATAAGCTTACATACACTTTGCAGAATCTGCAAAAATGTTAATAACATAAGAGAGATCATAAAAATTGCATTTTGATTTATTTTATTTGGTGCTGCCATGAATAAACTATTTCACATAACAGATGTTTACATATATAAAGACACAATACTAACTGAATTTACACAAATTACCCAGTTCAAAAGTTTACACACGCTTGATTCTTAATATTGTGAGTCGTTACCTGGATGACCAACAACTGTGTTTATGTTTTGTGATAGTTGTTCATGAGTCCCTTGTTTGTCCTGAGCAGTTAAACTGCCCACTGTTCTTCAGAAAAATCCTCCAGGTCCTGCACATTCTTTACTTTTCCAGCATCTTCTGCATATTTGACCCCTTTCCAACAGTGGCTACATGATGCTGAGATCCATCGTTTCATACTGAGGACAACTGAGGGACTCGTACACAACTATTACATAAGGTGCAAATATTCACTGATGCTCAAGAAGCCAACACGATACATTAAGAACCAGGGGGGTGTAAACTTTTGAACAGGATGATCGGTGTTAATTGTTATTATTTTGTCTTCTGGAAAACATGTAAATATCTTATGTAGCTTCTGAAGCGCAGTACTAAATGGAAAAAAAAAAATTTAAAACAAAATAATAATTTACACTGTTCAAAAGTTTACACCGCCCTGGCTCTTAATTTAATGTGTGTTGCCTTCTTGAGCATCAGTGAATGTTTGTACCTTTTGTAATAGTTGCCAGGGTTCCACGACTCACCATTTGTTCTTTTTCCTGATGTAATCTTTCTCAGAGAGATTCACCAGATAAATCATAGGCTTGGATGTCAGGAAGAGATATTTATTCAGCACCTCAATCTACGGAGATGAAAAGGTTGAAGATTAAAACAGTAACAGGATCAGTGACTGGTTGATTATCTCTCTCAGCATAGATCATCTTGAGCCCATCTTAAGCGCATCATAAATCTGGTTGCCTTAAAAAGCCTTTACACCAAAATGGATGTGTAAAAAACACTGGACCCAGAGTATAAGATCGGTAACATCACAGATCCTTGAAAAGCACAAGCTCCTCATACATGCTTTAACTGGATGTCATGTAATTTGTACCTGTTGTTTAATTGGTTGGTTTTTAACACTTGAATAAACTGGACTTTGTGTGTGTGTAGGATTTTGCGCACACAAATTTTTCATCCATCAATTATACTAAACTCTATTTCAGTTTGTAGAAAAGGTGTAAAATAATGTCACCTCTTTGTCATTCCATTCGTGGTAGTATCGAACGTGTTTCTTTTCATCGATCACCCACGACTTGATTTTACACATAATATCCTGTTAAGAAAAAAAAGAAAAAGAAAGAAAGGACAAGAAAATATTTATAGGTCGTAACAGGATTAATAGGATTCATTCATTGGGCCTCATTTGTCAAGCTGGATACGAAAGGGTTTATTTGTAAATCAAGAAATGTGGTATTCATGAAAATCCAGTAAATCCCAAAAAAAAGTTAGTATCCTACGCGTGCTTCCGAGTGTGTTTACATATACGCGTGTGTGTGTGTGTGTGCGCGTGCAGGTAAAGGGCGGTTCACTCACGTATTCAGGTTTGAGTTTCTTGTCTCCGCCCCTCACGGCAGTTTTCTCCAGCTTGTCTATGATTGGCCCGATCATCTCCTCGTCCTTCATCCTGAGCTCTTCATGTATGATCTCGATGTCCCGCACCGGGTCTACGCAGCCCTCCACGTGGATGATATCTTCATCCTCAAAGGCTCCTGCACATTCACACACACACATTATGATAGGGCTGTAGAATTAAAGATATTTTATGCATGACCCCAATTGTTGGCTTCCTTACTTATTAAAGTAAGGAATAAAACCGGTATGTTCCGTTAGAGCAAAATAATCAACGACGGGGTGGTTTGATAAAGCGGAGTTACCACACCCACATTTCCTAAGAGCACGTCCTGAAGTGTTTTATTCCTGGAATTTGCCAATGATTGATATTATTTATTTATTAAAGAACAACTACACACTTTTCCCCCATTTTATGGTTAACATTATCAGCACATGTCTAGCATTTATACGTCTTTAATTAAACACGTCTGCCGTTTATACGCCTTTAGTTAAACACATCTAACGTTTATACGCCTTTAGTTAAACACGTCTAACATTTATACGCCTTTAGTTAAACACGTCTAACGTTTATATGCCTTTAGTTAAACACGTCTAACGTTTATACGCCTTTAGTTAAACACGTCTAACGTTTATATGCCTTTAGTTAGGCGCACTCACGTGTCATGTGAAAGATCGAGTCACAGGCACTGATGTGCGAGAGGAAGGCGTTTCCCAAACCCTGTCCGGCATGAGCTCCCTTCACCAGCCCGGCGATGTCCACTACATTCAGAAAGGCTGGGACCTTACTGCACGCGCGCACACACACACACACACACACACACACACAAAATGACTCGTGACATGTTCCACCAGTTTCCCAGCTGCATCTGTTTTACGTGTAGATACCTGGCAGGCTTGTGATACTGGCACAAGTAGTCGAAGCGCTCATCTGGAATAGGCACGCGGCTCTCGTTCGGGTCAATGGTGCAGAAGGGGAAATTCTCCGCCGCCGCCTGACTCTTCGTCAGCACGTTGAAGAAGGTTGATTTACTGAAAACGACATCGATGCAAAGCACTGAGTTAATGGCATGTCAGCAGACATCCACCAGAGACCTAATAAGTAGGCCGGTCACGATAACTACTTTTGGTAGACGATGTATTGTCTCAGAAATAATTGCGATAAACAATATTATTGTCATTTTAAGACCATTTTATGCCACTGATAATAATAATGATAATATAATAGCATAATATTGCAAGTACACCTTTTCGAAGTGCAATGAACTTTTAATTCTTAAGAACATTCAGACATTGTAATACAATATTGTGAATTCTTTATGCTTTATTTATTCATTGTCCAGATTTTAGATCGTTTTCACAACGTGACCCGTTCTATCTAGCGCCTTACTTAAGTTCAACTTCACTTGTGCGTTCGCGTCATTTTGTGCAGAAACGAGTTGTAATATTAGGTTTATGCTGTGTTTATGTTTGATTAATCTCATGTGTGTTTAAGAGGCATTCGGGTGAGTTAATTCCGCTAGTAAAGAGCTTCAGTTTACCAGTGTACATTCATTGTTCAGTTTCAAAAATGATCAGATCACGTCCATATATCATACGATAAGTCGATAACGTAATTATCGTGACAGGCCGACACATAAATGCTACTTTAGATGTAATTTCAGACCAGAGAGGGAAAAATAATAATCTCATTAGCGGATGAACTAGTTTTTACTGACGCCTTGTTCGCCGTTATCTTGTAAAGCTAATGATGTGCTTAAAAAAATTATCCATTGTACTGTCAGCCTCAAGTTTCAGATCCCTCCACACAAGCCATATCCTCACTAATCAGATCCCTGCCTTGTGCGAGTGACCTCATTTTATCTGGTGCATGTGTGAGATGTGACAAAAACAGATTCATTTTCAGATTACAGACAGCATAAGTGGAGGGGGGGGAAAAAAGAGACACCAAAATGAGTTGAAAATCTTAAACTAAATCTGACTTTAAGACCAGATAACACTCCATATCACCCTTCATTGGTAAAAGTTTTAATTAATTAAACTGTTACGGATCTGGTCACTAATCAAACGCTTGAACTGATGCTCAGAACGATAAATGACTAGCAATGCACCGATATTCAAAGCTCCGAGCGTCGTGCAAAACTCGAACCATGACATCCTGATGGGAACCATGACGACTCTCTGACAATGTCTTGTTGCCATGCTACAGGAAACGTGAAAAAGAAGCTGTTAAAAAGTCATTGTTTCGACGACATCCTTTCATGTAGTGACATAACTAGCGACAAAACAACTAATCTACGAAATCTAAAAAAATAAATAAAAATATATGCCAACTAATTTCATGACTCATCCTCTAACGCAGTGGTTCTCAACCAAGGGGGCGAGAAGAGATCGGAAGGGGGGCGCAAATTGTTTTCAAGAAAAAAAAAAAAACAGACAGGGAGTCATTTGGGGACTCTGTGTATTTTATTGCTTTTCAAATAGAATTTGCATAAATGAAAAACCCCACGTTCCCTCTCCCTCTGTATTTTCTTTTTGCTGGGGAGAGGCGGAGCTTAGCCTTTATCTAGCTGTCAGTGCAGAGCACTGTTGCCAATTTAGCTACTATTCAGACCCCTTTAGTGACTTTTTTTGCCAAAAAAAAGTGCCCAACAACAAATCTAGTGACTTTTTTGGACAAACCTTAGCGACTTTCCAAATGTGGCCAGTACTGTCCTGCAAGGGTGAGGTCTTGCTTTCCCGCTGCACTCTCACCTCTCTCTCTGCGTCTGCTCTGTTCAGTGAGAGTCTGAGAGCCGGAGATTTAACAATATCATGGATAACGAGAGACGCCCTTCGTCCCAGTTTACAGCATTCATATGCGAATGTTTTAAGAACGCAAAATGAACGGAATACAACATGTTTTACATGTAAAATAGTTCACGTTATTACAGCCTAGTTCAAAGTAGTTATAGTGTTCAGACACATTTTTGATAATTCATGTTCCATATCTGTCCGTTATATAGTTTTATAAAAGTTATAAAAGTAAAAAAAAAATCATAATGAAAAGTTCTGAAAAGTAATTTTTAAAAAAGTACAAAAACACAAAAGCAAAAAGAAATCTGTCTATCTATCCATCAAAACAGATTATAGATTAAGTTTTTATATATATATATATTATATATATATATATATATATAGAGAGAGAGAGAGAGAGAGAGAGAGAGACAGATAATAGATAATCATTATACTTAGTCTCCTCCAATATTGGGGGGGCACGTGCCACATGATAGGGGAGGCTTAGGCGGGCTTTAGTTACAAAAGGTTGAGAACCTCTGCTCAGTTAGCTTCATTATTTGAATCGATTATCTTTTTAATATTTGGTGTTAATGTTAGGTGTCAATTCATCGAGTGGGCGTCCTGAATTCAGGATTCGTAGCGAAGGTGTCGAGGAACTCATTCCAGGCGTTCAAAACTAAGGAGTCAACGCCAATGCAATACAGTCAAGTCTACAAACTAATATACCTTTAGGGGTGTCGATAATTATGATATGTATATTTTTGAGATAACTTTTGTTTTGTTTTTTAAACAGTAACTCTAATGATAAAGAATAATTCAGAATCAGCCACACCAACAGCCAATCTAATGCAAGGACAAAACAAGGATTTTTTTTTTTTCAGTTAATTGAAGTTAATTGAAGAAGGTAAACAGTAACTACAACTTTGCCCACTGTGGCCGTATGACATGACCTCAAAAGTTAGATATTAAATTAGTGACTACACGAGACATTTCTGAGCTGTGAAGACACGCAAAAATATAGACAGGAATCAGAAATCTCCTCCTAAAATCAAAAACAAAACACAGACACATGGGCTGGCATTTCAGTCACTACATGAATGAAATATGGAGAAATGAAACACACCCCACGTTCGGTAATCCAACAATCCCAATTTTGAGCGAGGTCCCGAATCGTCCGATGAGAGGCGGAGGCTTTGGCCCATCTCCTCCCTTCTTCGGAGGCATCTGCAAAAAAATAAAAATAAAAAATGAAAAATTCACACACCTTCATTAGGGATAACCATTAGGGATACACAAAGACATCTGATTTCTCTTCACATGATGAGCACACCTTTTTGGGAGCCATGACTGAAATATATCAGCACTCTTCCCTTCATGAATCTATAATAATTCACAATAAATATTTACATTGTCAAATGTTAGCTAAGAGTGATACTTTCTTTCTAGTCTGCTTGTCATTTCTGCACAGTGAGGGCTGATGCCCAAAATAGCCTCCACAGCTCAGTTAAGAGGGGGTGATGGGGAGGTGTAAGATGACCAGGCTGGCCTGCCAAGCTAAATATAACCCATATTTCATTAGGAACACAAATAATTAGCTCTAATATCATTGCCAACACTTCCTCAGAAGGAGGATCTCTCTCTGTCACAGCCAGCTATCTCCATATAACAGCACTCGAGTCGATACCTCCAGCTAGCTCCATTCATTTCTTTACAGTTAGCATGTTAGCTTCCTAGCCACTCTTGGCACTATAGCACAAAAATAGCGTGCACGTTCCAAAAACGAAACATGCGTACTAACGCAAAAACATGGGTTTAACAATGTTCATGTTTGTATCACCTTGAATTAAGGCTATGTCTGGTTATGAAGGAGGAATTTCAGTGTGTTGGACAGCTCACGCGCTTTGCACACTCCGAGCGACGGCACGAAAAGAAATCCGGAAGTGTAAAACGGTAAACTCTTTCATTGGTCAGAATCTGGGGTGACGCCGCGGTCACGACGTTGCGACGCTAAGAAGTGCGTCATGACGTTTTTGTCGCTAGGTGGATTTTCAATGAGAAAACTTCCTCCATGGACACACGAGCTTCCGTTAATTCAAATTGTTTTGTCGTTTCTAAACTCTAAACATTTCCAGATTATCTTGAGTGGTGTTAAATGCGATTATTTGTCTGTATGTATAAAAAAAAAATCTACAGAGTCATTAGAGCTACGTGGGAATCGACCTAACAATTCGCATCGGGTATTTTGATGCAAAATCCCTTCAAGTCCCATCCAGAAGTATTGGCACCCTTCATGGGAAGCAGTG
The DNA here is from genome assembly GCF_023375685.1 of Ictalurus furcatus. Taxonomy (NCBI): domain Eukaryota; kingdom Metazoa; phylum Chordata; class Actinopteri; order Siluriformes; family Ictaluridae; genus Ictalurus; species Ictalurus furcatus. The sequence continues at coordinate 10,211,849 of NC_071266.1, forward strand.
CGAATATTACCATTATTAAAAGAATGTTATAAATACATCGTATAAATGAGCTTAAACACACGGGGACGTTGTATACTTTCGTTTAAACACAAAAATATTTTTTAAATAGTGCAAGTATTTCCACAAAGCACTGGTTTCAAAATTATTGGCACCCTTACCATAAATACACAGTACTGAGGTGCCTGTACTGTGGGACAATAACAGCACTAATTCTTTTCCTGTAATGTTTAACAAGGTTAGAGACACTTATAGAAGGATCTTATTGTGTGTAAAGCATCATTTTAACTGCTTATGTGTATTATTATAATACCCATTACCTGATTTGTGCAGGTCGCCAAACATTTGTGTTACTGTTTTTCTCATGTGTGCTTCCTGATATGTAAACCCTTGGGAAACAGGACATGGTTAACAGTGACAACAGTTCATGAGGTCTGACAGCAAATGAAACATAATAATAATAATAATAATAATAATAATAATAATAATACATAGGTTTGCACTTATTTAAAACATCCTAGTACGGTCAAGAAAATCAAATTATTTATAAAGATGGTTAAAATGGAAAGTATTTTTGTTAGAACAATGATAAATGGTTTCTCTTATTGTTTTCATCAGAAACATAGTTTATTACTTATTATGGTGTGTTACTTAATACAAAAGGTTTTATTTTATTCATTTTTTCTTAAAAATTGCTGGAGGTCCAATTTTCATCTGTTCTACTGACACATTGATGTAGAAGGCATAAAACAGGCATGCAAGACAAAAATTTTCTAAATATTCTAAATGTACAGTGATATGATTGCAGATTACTGTAAATCATTCATTCATCCTTGTTCAGTAAGTGGTCAGGGACATGGTGGATCCTGAGCCTATCCTGGAAAATATACTGTACAAGAAATTACCTGTGTGTGTTTTTAATCAATGCCTGCGTTTAATTGAATAAAACAAGCACATTGTAATGTGGCACATTTATTGCATAATTTAAGAAACACCTGGTTATACGTGAACAAAAAAAAAAATGTTCACAGATTCTGGAAGAGGCTTTTATCTTCAGTCCAGTTCACACAATATTATACAATCCTGGGTGCATATTTATATCACAAAATTATACAATTGCTTAAATGTTCACGAACAACAGTTTCTATAGCACTGAACGCGTGCAAAATCAGGCAAGTAAAAGTTGGACAGTAGGGCAGCAGCCATTTTATGAACAGATCAGTCACTTTTCAACACACAGAGGAAAAACAACCCTGATGAGAGGAAATAAAAATTTTTAAAACGTACCTCATGATTACAATGCAATTCAAATTGCATACTTCCTCATTTAAGTGAACAAACATACAGCATTGTGCAAAAGTTTTAGGCAACCTATTTATTTATTTATTTATTTATTTATTTATTTAATGACTTCTACATTATCGAATCAATACGAAAAACATTTTAGATTCCCAAACATTAGTTTCCCAGCACAAAATTAAATGTTACAGAAAAATGTTTGTATGTCAGTAAAGAAAGAAGTATATTACATAAGGGAACACTATTCAGACAAAAAACACAATGAAGGCTGCTGCGTTTTGCTGCAAAAATAAGAAGCAAGTGCAAAAGTCAAATTCTCCAGAAGAACTGTGTCTGGTTCTACAAGATGCTCAATAAAACTTACAGCTCATTTTCTTATAAAACTGCACACACTGTACCAGAGACTACTATTTTTCATTTTTTTCTCACACCAAATATTGACTTTGTTTCATTTACTACTGTTTACTGCTCTTTGCAGTATTTTTTTAAAATATAGAAACATTTAATTTCATTATGTCAAAGGCATCTTTGCATGTGCCTAAAACTTTTGAACAGTACTGTACTACACGTCTATTGTATACTTGTAATATACACTCACAGGAAATCACCAAAAAAATCTAAGATCAAATGCAACATTTAATCAGTAAGAAAGCACCGTATCAGACATTTGTCTGATAATGTCACATACCTGCAGGTTCTTCAAAGTAAAATTGTGCACATGAGATCATACAACCCCAATTCCCAAAATGCTGGGACAGTATGGAAAATGCTAATAAAAACAGAGAAGTGATTTTGTAAATGTACTTTGACTTGTATTTAAACAAAAAACGTATAAAGACAAGGAATTTGATGTTTTACCTAATCAACTGCATAGCTGTTTGAAGGTAAACGTTTATTTTGAAATTGATCCATGCAACACATTCCAAAAAAGTTGGGACAGGGCAATTTAGGACTAATAGCGATGTGACAAGTTGAAATAAGAAGGTGAAGTGAAATAGGTGAGGCAATCGTCTAATCATAGTATATAAGGAGCCTCCAAAAAAGGCCTAGTCCTTCAAGAGTAAAGATGGGTCGAGGCTCGCCAATCTCCCGACATATGTGTCAGCGAATATTCCAACACTTTGAGAACAACATTTCCCAAAGATAAATTTGGGCATTTCACCTTCTACAGAGCACAATATAATCAAAAGATTCAAGGAATCTGGTCAAATTTCGTGTGTAAAGGGCAAGGCCGAAAATCCCACAGATGTCACCGTTTTAAAAACAGTCATGAATCTGTAATGGATATCCTAACATGGGCTCGGGAATACTTTGGTAAACCTTTGTCAGTCAACACCATTCGCCGCTGCATCCACAGATGCAAGTTAAGGCTTTACTATGCAAAGCAGAAGACACACATCTGTCGCTGACTCCTCTGGGCTCGGTCTCATCTGAGATGGACAGTTACACAGTGGAATCGTGTTTTGTGGTCTGACGAGTGACATTTCAAATAGTTTTTGGACAAAACGGCTGTCGTGTTCTCCGGGCCAAAGAGGAAATGGACCATCCAAGCTGTTATCAGCATCAGGTCCAAAAGCCAGCATCTGTCATGGTATAGTGTGTGTCAGTGTCCATGGCATGGGTAACTTGCACATCTGTGAGGGCATCATTAATGCAGAAAGATATGTACACGTTTTGGAGTAACATATGCTGCCATCCAGAGCAGGACAACGCCAAACCACATTCTGCCCAGATTACAAGCACATGGTTGTGTAAGCAGAAAGTGCGGGTGCTAGCATGGCCTGCCTGCAGTCCTGTCCTGTCCTGTCTCTGATTGAGAATGTGTTGCGCATTATGAAGCGCAAAATAAGGCAATGAAGGCCCTGTACAGTTGCGCAGCTGAAGAAATGTATAATGGTTGAATGGGGGAAAATTCTGCTTGCTAAACGTAACAAACTGGTGTCTTCAGTCCAAAACACTTAATAAGTGTTATTTAAAGAAAAGGTGATGTTACACAGTGGTAAACAGTCGACTGTCCCAACTTTGCAGTGTGCTGCAGTCATCAGATTTGAAATGAGTGTATATTTTCAAAAATAAATTAAATTCACAAAGAAAAACATCAAAAATGTGTTTTCAATATAGTACAGTGTGAACTGAATTTTCAAATGACTTTTTTTTCCTGCATTTTCCATAATGTCCCAACTTTTTCGGAATTGCGGTTGTCTTTTGCATGAATTTTGTGCTATATGCATGACGTTAAGTTTGGAAAGCTCAGATTCCAGTACAGATTCAGACTTGATATCACAACCCTCACATGAGTCTATATGGTCAGCCACTCATCTTGTAAACATGATTATACATATATTACATGTTCATCATCAATTTCTGCCACACATTGTGAAATTGCAGGACGTTTGCCTTGACCTTAACGTGAACTCTTGTAAAGGAAATTTATTGAACTCTAATCTATTTTCATGCTAACTTTGCACAATGGCAATACCAAAACACTGCTGGAAAAAACATCCTGGAAGGATTATTAGTATTAATAAAAGAAACGTGGATTCTCCTTTACCTTTGGCACACCATGCAATAGAATGCAATTTCTGTTGGAAGAAGAAACGAATACGAATGTTACGATGCGTGTGGTGACGTCCTGGTTGCCTCTTCTGAGAAACGATACGATTGCCCCATCGTCACAGAAACCGAATCTGACGCGTGACTTGTTCAGTGACTCCGCCCTCCTGCAGCTGAACCCCACACAAAAAGGTGGTGATTCTGTCTCTGACCACACCTACACGAGGTAGCCAATCAACAAGCTCAGTGCCCAGGAAGCAACCAGCAGCACACCTGTCAATCAAAGCAAGGATTCACCCACAGATCCCGAGAGAGAATCGGCTGATCCACTGAGAGAGGGAGAAAAAGAGGAAATGGGAGAGAAAAGATGGAAGGACAGATGTGTTACAAAGTCCATGCACAGGGTGAGAGAAAAAGAAATGCATTATCGTTCATGACGATAGAAATGAGCATGCTTAATAAAGGCAATAATGCATTTCTGTGAGGATGAAAGATGCCACGAGACCCAGAAGTTAAAGAACCGAACCACGAAGGAAGTGGCGAAGATGAGATTAAATCTCTTAAAGGAACTTTGTTTTGAATATTTTCTCACAAACCTTCGCTTGTGTACAATGTCCTGCACACACTGATTTTTATGGTAGCGGACGAACTGCGTGCAAGTCAGCCGTATCTCTTCAGGAACGGTGGATGGAGCTCTACTAGCTTCCTGCGCTCCACCCAACAGTGCTGCCAGCCTACACACACACACACACAATCATGCACAATCCACATAAAGCAGAACTCCTTATTACATTACTATGGTTTGTGTTGCTATATGGTTTGTGTTGTGGTAACTTTTTCACCACCCACCTCTTTTTAAACGGTAAAATTATAAGATGTTCATCCAGCCCGAACATCCCGAAAGATATTAAACCCTGCAAAAGAAGTTTAGTAATTACTACTAATGTATCAAATGAAGCGATACTTATACTTAAAGTTCTGTGGAATGTGTGTGTGTGTGTGTGTGTGTGTGTGTGTGCATGCATGTGTGTGTTTCCATACCTGTCCATAATTGGACACGGCACAGAAGAACTGCAGCTCAAGGTAAAGCCGTCCAGGATCGCTGTTCAAAAGCCACCAGAGGCAGCTGGACAGGTTCTACACTCGAGAAGAAAAAGAGCAGACTCAGAACTGGAGCACCGAGCTAGTCTTTTCATCAGAATCAACTTTTTTTTTTAGTGTGAGAAATATATCGTTAACAATATTTCGATGTACACTGCATATAATGTAATGACTTGCTAACCTGTACAGTTTCCACACCTCGTGCGTTCGCGATGAAAAGAGGAAAAATGTGCCTATACCGTGCCTACAATTAATTGCAACAAGACAACTATCCAAAATCAAATAATTTTTTTGTCATGACATTCTGTCTTCGGACTTAATTTGCAGATAAACAGATAAAAAGTATGAAGCGTGGTTCTTTAATAAATGAAAATTTGTAATCTTTGGCAAATTGCTGTGGTGGCATAAGTGGAATAAACCACCATGTTTATGTGCCTGATAACTGATATGCAGAAGCGAGATTTATTTATTTGTTTTACTTCTGTTTTTGACACAATGATAGCACCACTTAACTGAACAAACCGTTTTTATTAATAACAATTTTGTCAATTTCATTTCCTCCTTGCACACAAAACAAAACAACTCTTATTTATACACTAATAAACAGGGGTTTGAAAGAGTACAAAAAATAAAAAAATAACATGCACTGTTACTAAAGTGTCTTTTTTTTTTTTTTTTAAATAAAAGCTTCGATGAGGTAAACAAACAGGTAAACAAATAAAGCACAAAAATAATTCTAACAAATAAAAAAAAAACCGGGGCAAAAAAAAAAACAAAAAAAACAGACGCAGTGCTGTGCGCAATTCCATTTATCGGTGGATCTGATATTACAAAAGCGACATCTGATTATTGAAAAATGCTTAACTAATCAGGGAAAATATCGGTCAATCTCTAATGCTCTTATTGGCAATGAATCAACTTCATGGTAGTAACAGTATCTCAGCATCAACACTATTGATGATTTTCCTATAACCGCATACCCCCAAGTGTTTTATTCCTAACTTATTGCTTCAGATTACTCAGACATTTCAGACACATTAGTAAAGAATGACTCAAGCTTATCTGAGAATAAGAAGCTGACAATACTGTAATGGTTTGTTTGTTGAAATAAAAAAAGCTGTGTGTGTATATTATATAATATATATGTGTGTGTGCGCATGTATATATGTGTGTGTGCGCATGTACATATGTGTGTGTGTGTGTGTGTATGTGAGCCAGAACTCACTGCGAGCAGGCTGACAATGAGCAGAAGACAGAGCAGCACATGACGTGCCACCTGTCTCTCCTCCTGTACACGCATGCACTCGGATGCTTCAGTCAGTGCTACACCTGAAGGAGAGGCTACAGTTACTACACACATGATGACACTGCACACAACTCCACACTGTAACACACAGCAGAGTGTGTAAACAGTAGAGCTGCAACACCTAATCGATAAAATCGATAATAATAGATTATGAAAATCATCGTCAACAAATCTCATTATCGATTAGTTGGTCAGTGTGCTGCACGGGGTACGTTTACTCATTACGTTACTTCTGTTCCGAAAACACACTTCGGGAGTAAATACTAAATACATACTACACAATTTCGCTATGCACTGCGTACTCTACCGTCTAGTGTGTGAATTTTAGAAAGGTAATATCATCTAAAATGGAACACTAGAGGGGTTTTTTTTACTAACCGGAAGTATAAGGTGCTTCCTAGACGTCATACACGCGTATTGTGAAGCCGCTAGCTTTAGCCCAATACCCAGAGTCACCGACAATGACTTTCTTCAGTTTACTGTTTGTCAACGTTACCTTTTATTCCCAACATGACCCCAGTCACCATCAGACAGAGGCGAAATCGTCCCGTGACTGAGGAAGAAAGTGTGCGAACTCCAAATCCGCTAAGGCAGGGGAGCTTTTTATATTAAACACCGCCGAGAAGATCTAACTTTGGAAAGCGGAGTTTGTGTAGCACGGAAGCATGACAGTGATGCTCTCGCGAGTTGCTTAAAAGGTTTAGTTTAATTTAAGTTTGTCATTATATGCTGTATCAGTGTAAATTCTGTTCTTTATTATGACAGAAGTGATGTGTTAGTAACGAGGCTGAGTTTTGCTCCTCACGCGCGATGCAGCATGAGGTGCTAGAGTGGGAGCGCAAGTAAGATCTGTAATATCTAATTAAACCACTATGATCAAAAGTAAACACAACATGCCTAAAGGCAGTGAATAACAGAAACCACAAGCTGCAGTGAAAGGGAGTTTTTATTATTAATTTATGACCGTAGTTTAATGCTTTTTGTGCATCCATAAAAAAAGTAATTTTAGATTATTATACAAAATATGTATAAACTTATATAAATTAATAAATAATAAATCAATAATATATATACTAGTGTGTCTGTGTGTAATGGATTTTCTGTTGTATATAATTGGACAAACAGTTGTGTAAAGTTTTAGTCTGAAGTTTATATTTGTAACACAAATGGATGTAACACAGTGGATTTTATTTTAAATAAATGAAAAAAAAAAATGGTACCGAAAGGCCCTCCCCCATTAATCGATTCATCGAAAAAATAATCGGCCAAGTAACTGATTATGAAAATAATTGTTAGTTGCAGCCGTAGTAAACAGTGACACAGCAACACAGATAATGTTAAACTCTCACTCTACATGTATTAATCTTACCTGTTGGTGGTGCTGGTGTGTCGTTCAGACGGTCTGCTCTTGTATCAGGCATGGGGTCATCCTGACCTGAACACACACACACACACACACACACACACACACACACACACACACACACAATCATTTTTTAAAATCTATCTACCACATTCATAGCTTAAGTACAATTACCACAGACAAGGGTGCTTTTTCCCAGATGTGTGGTGTTTATTGTGTTTAACTACAACCCTGGTGTGTTCTCTGTGTGGTTCTTTAGTCAGGTGAGAACCCAAACAGCTGATTCAAACGAACTAATGCACCATTAGTTTCCACCTGATCGCACATAAATAACCAAAATGACTTTTTGTCTTGCCTGTGGTAATACATTACAGACGTTGCGGATAGAGATTAGGTTGAAAATGGGGACGTATTCCTTTAATATGTACATGCACCTCTGTTCGTACTGCTGTGTGACGGCATGAACTCGGCTGAACCACGATCCTTGGGTCGAGCCGGGATTCTGACGTCCTCTGTGGTGTCCGACATCGAGTTCTGCTCCAGGACCTGGTAATTCTGCTCCTCCTGAGAACCATGACTGAGGCCCATCAGAGACACTCCACCAAGAAGGATGCTACAGCTCGAAACCACCACGCTGCTGATGATCTTAGAGGGAGGGAGAGGGAGAGAGAGAGAGAGTCAGCGACATGGAGAGAGAAAGACAGAGAGAGAAAGATGTATAGAGAAAGACAGACAGAGAGAGAGAGAAAGATGTAGAGAAAGAGAGAGAGAGAGGGCGACATTGTGAGAGAGGGAGTGTGACAGACAGAGAGAGAGAGAGACAGAGAGAGAACGATGTAGAGAAAAAGAGAATGACAGAGAGAGCAAAGTAACATGCAGACAGAGAGAACTAATATTATATATATATATATATATATATATATATATATATATATATATATATATATATATATATATATATATATATATATAGATATATATAGAGAGAGAGAGAGAGAGAGAGAGAGAGATCGAAATGGAGAGATACAAAGACAGAGAGACAGAAAGAGCAACAGAAAGATAAATAGACAGAGAGAAAAAGAGAAAGAGAAAAAAAAACAGACAAAGTGATAGACAGAGGAGTAACATTTTATTTTTAAGTGAAAATACTGTAAGATGTGTTAAGGTAAGTTAAGTATTGATTTACAAAACCAACAAAAGGTCAAAATGCACCACAATGACATACCTGCCCCTTGCCGTAGAAGAAAGTGGCGTCAGCAGTGTCACTCACTCTCTCACCAGCCGCAAGCAACAAGGCCACAATCAGAAACGGCAGGCTGTAATACACACACACACACACACAGGCTGCATGTAGTTCATCTAAATTCATATAAATTCATGTAAAGTGTTCTACATTATGGCAGCATCACACACACACACACAGGAGTTCGTCCGTCGATCTCGACGAAGACCGTAGTTTCCATTTCTGCCTCCATTATGGAGAACACAAACTGGAACTCGACTTGCACGTGTATTGGATTATAGTGAGGAAGACTTGTGCAGCACACACACACACACACACACACACACTCTCTCTTACCCCCAGCCGAGAAGGATGAAGATGACGGGTGGAACTTTGAGCTGTTCGTTCTTCTTCAGCAGAGCGAGCGAGAACGCTAACAAACCTACAACACAGCACACGATCTACACAACTACACA
>NC_071266.1:10226165-10291165 GCF_023375685.1 Ictalurus furcatus
TATATAAATATCAAATATCCTTTTGGCTTCAATTGTAACTCATATACTGTAGGCCTAAATAATACTACATACTAGGTTATCCGTAAAACACCCCTTAGTACAATTAAAATATGAGCTGCATTAAATAAATGTGTGCAAAAATATTTTGCCTATTTATTGGAGCCATCGATTTTTCTTCAACCCATAGAATATATATATTTTTTAATGTATCAGAAAATTCCAGTTTACATTATTTATGCATATAATAACTATCAACAATTGTAACACCAAATCATTGTTTATTCTTTATAGCATTGTGATTGCTTTTCCAAATCGATTAAGAAATTCAACAACCATAACCATGCAAAAAATTGTTTACCCAATGCAGTATTGTATACAATATAAACTGAATACTTCTCTTAGTCCAAATAAAACATTTGTGTGGGGATTTATAAGACAGCATCCAGGCTGGCTGGATTACATCCCGGATTAATTGAATCATCTGCAAATTGTAGTAATCAGTGGTGGATTGTTCCTGCGATTCTTATTTCAACAAAAAGTGCAATACATAAGCGTCACCAGGAAAAAAATTACTTACATTCTTTTAGACCATTTTACAACATAAATATGTTGTGTCTTTTTTGCTTCAGGTTCAAACTGACACCTCCACGTTTCATGATATCTGTCCAAAATCTGTGTGACTTGTTTGATGAACACGCTGGGACGCTTTGTCCTGTAAAATCACTGGATCTCAATGGGATTATTAATTGAAAAGAACCCATAAACTCCAGGTGAATTTGAAACACGAGTGGCATGCCTACATGACAGGACTGGCACATTTATTAAGATGAGGGGACACAAATGACAACTCTTTGGGAGTTTAGGATTTTTCAAACCATCACTCTTTGTGCATATTATTTAAGGTGTTGGGAACCATCTCAATGATATGAATTTTCTCCCAAATATTAAACATCTCAATATCTTCACATCAACAGCTTCACTCCATATGGAAACATCACATGCCTCCCTTAAATGTATTATAAATTGAAAGGAAGGAAGCTGATCACATAACAAAATACTGCATATTATATATTGTATATAAATATATCATCGACTATGTATATGTACTATGTATATCCATTTATATTGTGAACAGACAACATAAAAGGTTCACTTCAACATTTATTTAGAAAACCTCTTAAACACGTTTTCATGTTCCACACAAAAAGAACGAAGGCACAAGCAGAGAAGCTGGAATAAACCAAGAAAACAAAGAGTACAAATAAAACAATGGTGGAGGAAAAAAGAAAACAGTCTTGAAGTACCACTGCATGTGCCTCGGTCAGTAACACCATCGAGGCATCGCTGACAGGCACGGGTGCAAAACATACTCAGATAGAAACTGTAAACCCGCCTTAAAATATTTCATAAACCTTCACCTTTTCAGAATTGTACACTTCAATCCAGAGGTTCGGTTTGATTTTTTTTGGTCTTCGCTTTGTGACTTCTTGTGACAAGAGTTTGTGCATTTTTGCTTATATACAAGTTTAACTGAAATTTAAAAAAAAAAAACAAAAAAACAACAACAACAACAAAAGGCAGATGAGACTGTAGGGCCTGACAATAGTCAGGATTATTAGACGATACAAGGTAACACTTTATCCTGTCTAAACCAAGCTAATGCACACAAATTTATTTCCTATATCAGATTCAGTCAAATTATGGCAAGGCGTGACATGTTCACCCAAAAGCGACTTTGCTTATTATATAGGGTGTATAGTCTATGGATATGTGCATACAAAAAAAGTGCACTTTTTAAACACTAAACACATCTTGTCAATTATACAACGGTCGTAATAATACTGAATGTACAGAAATGAACATGAGGAAAAATAGAATCGACATTTAAAAATAAACACAAAAAAAAGGCACTCTGTGGTCGTCTTTGTTTCTTCTAGACAAATATCCTTTACACATAGACATAAAGATCATGATAAGGCACATCCTTCATATTACGATATCAACTCACTTCCCAGTAATCTTCAGTCACACGGAGTATTGCATGTTTCTGGAATCAGACAAGGCTCTAAGCGCACACCTGATTTCTCTTCAGTAAGGAAAAAGATGGCAGCAAGGATTAAAGGAATACTCCAGAAATTTTCAACCTCGTCTCTAACGGTCACACTGATAGTATATGTGCGATTACCATAAACCATCATTATTTAATTATTATTATTTTTTAACTGTTTACCTCAAAGTCATGAATAATAAAAGTCTAAGAGGAGTTGTTTAACTTTTTGCAGAACGCTTTCATCAATTCTTCAAGATTCAAAAAGATTTGTAAATTAAGCTCAAAATCCATCATTTAGACTTTCAGAGATTTTTTTTTTCTTCAGAGAATACTTTTTAGAGGAAAGAATTTGACTTCGTATGGATAATGGATAAAACTGAGATAAAACTCCATAGGAGATATTCTACCACATCTGCTTCATCCTAGCACGTTCATTATAGTCCAAAGGTTGTAGTTTTGTTATATCATCATGTATTTTAATGTTTACTGACCAACGTGTTTTCGTTTGTGAGGAAACTGGATTTCCCTTATTTTCTCAGTACAAGAAAACGAGTAAGTTCGTTCTTACCTGCGATAATCGCACATACTCTATGGACATGATGGATCAAGAGAAAGATTATCTTGGAAAAATGCTGCATTATTCCTTTAAGTGTTACATAAAGTATGTAGAAAATAAATGAAAAAGAGAACTTAGCATTGTAGAGCTTGTGTTGATCACTGGAGCCTTGTGTATACAGAAAGCAGACTTCAAATGGTTTTACACACGCGCACACGCACACACACACTAAGGCAACACATTAACATTTCTTCCATCAACCACATCAAGTGTTTCCACCAATCAAAACTGATCCTGATGAATACATTTAGTGGGAGCAGGAAGAGAATAAATGCTATAAGAGGGAGAATAATGAAGGAGATTAGGTATATAAAGGCTTTGTGGAGCCCATTCTTGCCCTTTCAGATTATTCATTCATTCATTACATGGTGTAATAGCTGTGCGTGTGTTAAACTACAAGTACGAGTACATTCCCACCCACAGAAAAACATGAAGAATATCAAACATTGGCCCAGCAATGTGAACAGGTTAGGCACTGCGTGGTGTTTCATGGGCAAACGTTTGGTCATGTGTACAATTGTATAAAACTGCCGAGCGCCGACATTAATGTGACTTCATCGTAAACAACGTATAGCATAGTATGTTCAAACAAACAGCAAGGAAGTGCCTCACATGCAAAAAAAAAAAATGTTTGAGGGGGAAAAAATAATGAACAACAAATATAGAGGAAGAGGCAAGGTGTCCCTGAGCGTCCAGTCTACTTCCTTCATCTGGGAATGGGCGGCAACGGGGGAGCACCTCGCTCCTTTTTCACTGAACCTAAAACACACACACAAAGCGCAAAGCAGAGAAGTGTTAACACTGACAGCATGGGGGAAAAATGCCACGAATTATAAACAGAGTATAAACAGAACAGCTATGAGAATGAGCTAAGCAATTCACTGGCACACAAGTATGTACTATTTTTAATACATATTCATGTAAATGCAATGCACTGTTTTTACTTTATATGCATTTACCATAACTATACTACTTTAATCTAAACAACGTCCTCAACCACATCCATTAAACATCACTATAGTCTCTCACTATGTTTGTGTTTATGTTTATGTATGTCATCAGAGTGACGTGTCTTATTGAAGGGTCTATTTCATTAACAGCTGAAAACCATCATTATACACCTTTATTATAAACATAGCAAAATGTTACAAAATCACAAAACAATAACAAAAAGTCGCGAACGTTTACCTCTGCCGTCACTCCTGCCCAATTTGCTGGGGTACGTTTTCTGACAGGGGATGTAGGGCTCTGGGGGCGGGAAATCTGACACGGGTCGGAAACTGAAGCGTGCTTCCCACTCGTCTGTATAAAACGCACCCAAACAACATTACATTAACACGAACTAGATCGTAATTAAAGCAGATATGGACACAGAAGCACATATCATACCTGTACCCTGACTGTGGTACCCATTGCCCATTGGAGGAGGAGGAGGGGGCGGTCCTCCAGAAGTGGGTCGGTCTGGTGGAAGGGGCGGTCTGTTGCCGGCACGAGGAGGCTCTGACCCTACTCTGCTTGGAGGGGGCGGGGCTGCAGATGGTCTCACACTTACGCTTCCTGGTCGTCCAGAAGGCGGTGGAGGTGGGAGGGGACCTAAACACACACAGAGATAATAAAACAGTCTCAGAGATATAAAACACATGGAAAGAAAAGATGTTCTAAAATCCACGCAGAAATTCATTACCGGTTCGCCCAGACGGACTCCGGCCCAAAGGGGGCGGTCTCTCAGAGGGAGGCGGAGGAAGCGGGCCTGACCTCCCAGGCATGGGAGGGGACGGTCCATGAGGAGTGAGAGACAGGTGCCGCTGAGGAAGACGTGGCGTGTTCTCGTCACTGGGCTTTGGTCGTCCTGGTGGCAGCGGAGGAGCGGAGCTTGCTGGCCCACGAGATGAGGAAGGAGGTGGAGGTGGCTTGCTGTTGGCAGAAGGAGGAGGGGGAGGAGGCGGGCTATCACGTGGGAGGGCCATGGATGGGCGGTTGCCAGGGGGAACAGGTGGTGGGCGGTCCTCTCCTCGACTAGGAGCTGGGGGAAGAGGAGGGCGGCTGGAATGAGGCACAGGAGGCGGGGCTGAAGGACTGGAGGAGGGACGTCCGCCTGGAACAGGTGGGGGTGCCATTTGTCTTCCAGAAGGGTTCGGTGGGGGAGTGGAGCGGGGTCCGCCAGGCAGAGGGGGAGGTCCTCGATTCTGTACACTGCTCTGATTGGGCCGTGGAGTGTTAGGAACGGGTGGAGGCAGCCCTCCAGGGGTTTCAGAGCGTGGAGGAGTCATTCGAAGACGTGGAGAGTCAGAAGGGCCATTACGTTGCCCGGAGAAACGTGGGGTGGAGCTAGTACCACCCACAAATGGACGTGGACCAGAACTTCGAGCACCAGGAGGAAGGATGGGGGGTCGAACAGCACCAGAGTCTACAAATAATGAAAAAAAGAGAGACAATGAAAAAAGCAAGTTGTATAGCTATTAATAACTCTCGATTCTATTCTACTATACTGTAATAAAGCTCTATTCTACTCTATTACACTGTAATAAAGCTCTACTCTATTATACTATAATAAAGCTCTATTCTACTCTATTACACTGTAATAAAGATCTACGCTACTCTATTATACTGTAATAAAGATCTACGCTACTCTATTATACTGTAATAAAGATCTACTCTATTATACTGTAATAAAGATCTACTCTACTCTATTATACTGTAATAAAGATCTACTCTATTATACTGTAATAAAGATCTACTCTACTCTATTATACTGTAATAAAGATCTACGCTACTCTATTATACTGTAATAAAGATCTACTCTATTATACTGTAATAAAGATCTACTCTATTATACTGTAATAAAGATCTACTCTATTATACTGTAATAAAGATCTACTCTATTATACTGTAATAAAGATCTACTCTACTCTATTATACTGTAATAAAGATCTACGCTACTCTATTATACTGTAATAAAGATCTACTCTATTATACTGTAATAAAGATCTACTCTATTATACTGTAATAAAGATCTACGCTACTCTATTATACTGTAATAAAGATCTACGCTACTCTATTATACTGTAATAAAGATCTACTCTATTATACTGTAATAAAGATCTACTCTACTCTATTATACTGTAATAAAGATCTCTATTATACTGTAATAAAGCTCTATTCTACTCTATTACACTGTAATAAAGATCTACGCTACTCTATTATACTGTAATAAAGATCTACTCTATTATACTGTAATAAAGATCTTCTCTATTATACTGTAATAAAGATCTACTCTACTCTATTATACTGTAATAAAGATCTTCTCTATTATACTGTAATAAAGATCTACTCTACTCTATTATACTGTAATAAAGATCTTCTCTATTATACTGTAATAAAGATCTACGCTACTCTATTATACTGTAATAAAGATCTACTCTATTATACTGTAATAAAGATCTACTCTACTCTATTATACTGTAATAAAGATCTACTCTATTATACTGTAATAAAGATCTACTCTACTCTATTATACTGTAATAAAGATCTACGCTACTCTATTATACTGTAATAAAGATCTACTCTATTATACTGTAATAAAGATCTACTCTATTATACTGTAATAAAGATCTACTCTATTATACTGTAATAAAGATCTACTCTATTATACTGTAATAAAGATCTACTCTACTCTATTATACTGTAATAAAGATCTACGCTACTCTATTATACTGTAATAAAGATCTACTCTATTATACTGTAATAAAGATCTACTCTATTATACTGTAATAAAGATCTACGCTACTCTATTATACTGTAATAAAGATCTACGCTACTCTATTATACTGTAATAAAGATCTACTCTATTATACTGTAATAAAGATCTACTCTATTATACTGTAATAAAGATCTACGCTACTCTATTATACTGTAATAAAGATCTACGCTACTCTATTATACTGTAATAAAGATCTACTCTATTATACTGTAATAAAGATCTACTCTACTCTATTATACTGTAATAAAGATCTCTATTATACTGTAATAAAGCTCTATTCTACTCTATTACACTGTAATAAAGATCTACGCTACTCTATTATACTGTAATAAAGATCTACTCTATTATACTGTAATAAAGATCTTCTCTATTATACTGTAATAAAGATCTACTCTACTCTATTATACTGTAATAAAGATCTTCTCTATTATACTGTAATAAAGCTCTATTCTACTCTATTACACTGTAATAAAGAACTACTCTACTATTACACTGTAATAAAGAACTACTCTACTATTATACTGTAATAAAGATCTTCTCTATTATAGTGTAATAAAGATCTACTCTATTATACTGTAATAAAACTCTACTCTATTATACTGTAATAAAACTCTATTATACTGCAATAAAACTCTACTCGATTATACTGTTATACAGCTCTATTCTAGTACATTACACTGTCATAAAGCTCTATTTTATTATACTGCAATAAAGCTCTACTCTATTAGACTGTAATAAAGCTCTATTTTATAATACTGTAATGAAGCTATAGTATACTCACTGCTATGAAAAGGGTCAGAAAATTAACCCCATTAAAAGAAAAGACACTTATTATTACTTATTATTTTGGAGGTAAAATCAAGATATACAAAAAAGGGATACAGGGCCTTTAAATGTAAATGTTGTGTAACCAATTTCAGAGCCCATGACAGCTCATCTGGCAAGAATGGCATGATGTTATGCATAACAATAGTGCTGTGAAGTGTGTCTTACTGTGTCTGTGCGTGCCTGTGTGTGTGTGTGTGTGTCTGTCTGTCTGTCTGTCTGCCTGCCCGCCTGCCTGCCTGTCTGTCTGTCTGTCTGTCTGTCTGTAGGTGGGGTGGGTGTGAGCCTTACCATCCCTAGTGGACCGCAGCCTTGGCATACCATCTTGAAACAAACCTCCAAATCCTCCCGGAGCTCCACCTCCAAACCCACCCCCTCCTCCACCCCCTCCTCCTCCTCCTCCACCTCCTCCTCCTCCACCTCCTCCTCCTCCTCCTTTGGGCTCTGTCAAAATAAATGAAAGCACATCATATGAACACAAAAACACACACTATCATAACGTGTTCATGGGGCATAAGTGGATTTAGAGCATTGTAATACAACATGGCTGAACGACTGGACAAAAAGAGTCGTACTATTATATACTATATTATATACTAAAGAGTAAACTACTACATGTTTTTAATCTCTTCATGTGGCACATCATTCATGCAAGTGTCCGTTCTTGTATTAGTTGTTATAATAGAGTGTGTGCATGTGTATGTCTATGTTTGTATGTATGTGTGTGTGTGTGTCAGTGTGGCTTCTTACTCTCGAGTATAGGCGCACTGCGGTCATTGGTAACAGCTTTTTTGAGTCTGGCTCCTTTGCTGATGTCGGACAGTAGCGCGTTTCTACCCTGCTGCTCAGATCTGTTCAGGGCGGGCTTCTCCGTGTTGGCCTGTTTACAGACACAAACACACAGATGTATTCTATGCACTCTAAAGTCATCATGGAGGTGCATGATGACTTTTCTGGTTCATGGATGCGTAGAGGATCTGATGTAAACCAGATCTAGATGGACATACTCAAGAAGGCAACACACTACATTAAGAGCAAGGGGGATGTAAACTTTTGAACATGAATTTTTATTATTTTGTTTATAGAACTTTTTTTTCCCCATTTAGTACTGCCATTCAGAAGCTAAGTTGTGTGTGTGTGTGTGTTTACCAGAGCCAGGGTCGGGGGTGGGGGAGGAGGGGGCGGTGGGGGAACCGGCATCGTCTCTCCTCAGTGTCTCCTCCTCTTACAGCAAGCAGAGAGAAAAAAGGAAATCGAACATCTGCAACCTGACCCCCAAAAAATACAGACACAATATAAACATCAATCTGCTGTTTACATGGCCAACAATGTAATCAGGTAACGTCACAATTCATATACTTCCTTCAGGATATAACGGCTGTATTTCATTTTGAGAAAGAATGACAACTGCAACCGAAATGAATACATTAAAAAGCGTTCCTCTTATCTCATCTTTAGTTCATACAACATCCACCTAATCAGCGCTGTTCTGGCTGGTGGACGGAGCTTATGACAGGGCAGGGAAAATGTCAAACCAAAGCAAAGGGAGGAAGTAACTAGTGATCTCAGTTTTTCCAATATATTTATAAAATGCTGTTGTAAATATAGCTCTAGATCCACTTTTTAAAAATCCCAGACGGCGAGTTTACATTTGGACCGATAGGTGTGTCCAGGTAACGCAGAAAAGCAGAGCGGGAATGCAGCACTGCTAAACGCTCATGTGTGGTAAAGGTGATGTGCTGAAGCTGAATGCTGGAGTGGAACAATGGGAGTAAAATCAGGATCTACAGAGCACCACTCTTCCCTTTTCTCCACCACATCTCTCTCCTTTAACAAATAAAATGCAAATGGAGGCCAACATTATGATAAATACATCCGTTTCTGTCACTCTGTATATCTCTCCTTCTCTATCTGTCTTTCTCCAGCTGTCCCTCTGTGCGCACATATCTGTCTCTCGCTATCTCTCTCTGTGTCTCTTTATCCGTCTCACTGTGTGTGTCACACTGTCTTTATTTCTCTCGGAGTCTCTCTAAGTGTCTGTTTCTCCATGTGTGTCTTTCTTTATTTGCGTCTCTTTCTTCTGTGTGTGTGTGTATTTGACTTTCTCTCTCTCTCTCTCTCTCCTTGTGTCGGTCTCTCTTTCTATGTGCATCTGTGTGTCTCTTTCGCTACGTGCCTGTGTCTCTCTCCATGTCTGTATGCGAGTGTGTGTTTGTCTTCCTGTCCTTCTTGGTCTCTGTACATCTCTCTCCGTCTCGCTCCATCTCTCTCGCTGGGTCTGTCATTGCTAACATCCGTTGTAGGCCATAAACAGGAAATAATAAAAACATATATAGCTCTCGCTTCCCTTTCGATACCTTACGACAGGTTGCAACATTGTAGCGTGGAAAAATTCAGTCATTAGAGGCACAAAACACACACACACACACACACACACACACACACACACACACACACTGCTTTGCACTCTTTACGAGCTCAGTAAAACACTCGGCCTTTCATCGCTACCACATCTCCCTCCCAGTCTGCCACATCATTTCTCTCTGTCGCTCTCTCTCTTCCTCGTTCTCACTCCATCCCCCTCTCTTCTCACTGTCTTTCTGGACAAGCACTTTTTTTTTACTGCAGAGAGCGGACATCCGCTGAGTGTGCCAAAAGTTCTGCACGCTGCTGCAAATATGATGGGAAGTGGGCACAGAGATTCAGTATTAATAGCAGCAGCTCAGAAGAAACACACACACAGTGTGGCTGACTAACACACACTATTTATACACTATTATGCTCTTGCTAACTGGATGCTACCAGAGCGTGCACGCACGCAAACATACACACACACACACACACACACACACACACACACACACACACACACACGTGTCCTCAACCACATCCATTAAACAGCTTGGACGTGTGTGTGTGTGTGAGATCGATTATAGAATATTAACCGCAGGTTTGCTGAGATTCGGGTAAAAGACAGTGTGTCCTTTAAAAGGTCTGGACTGAAGCTTGTTTTCATTCCAGTGTCGTAAGCACTTGCGTTTCTACACAGAATGTTCCACACAAGCATGCGCACGTGCACACACACACAGCGCAATATTTTATACACATGTAAATGTCCTAATGTCTAAAGCAGGTGGCTGTAGTGTGTAAGCCTTTAAAGCTTGTTCTTTTAAAACCTGACCAAGACAAGGACGTAACCAAACAGACACATACGCGCGTGCACGCACATACATACACACACACACACACACACACACACACACACACACACACACAGATTACTGCAGCTAATTACTGCTATGCTACACCTAAACCCTAACCTTAATCTCAGTACCTAGAACAAAATCTATTTTTATTCTTATTTTATTTTCAGCTTTTCAAATAAATGCCGTGAAAACAGGACCGCGTGACTGTGAGGTCCTGTTTGGTCCTCATAAATCACTAAATACACACAAATCTGACATTTCTGCAGAACCACCAATAAGGACGTTTTTAAATGTTTGCAAACCTATAAGCTCATGCTCCATCTTCAAGCAGGATAGAGTCGAGCGATATATTATATTACAATGTAACATTATATCACGATTCTCAAAGCCGTTTCTACGACACACCATATGTATCGAGATATATGTAGGTTTGCAAAGATTTCCCAGCAAAACAGTATTGAAGTTAAAAAAAAAAAAAACATATTCAATGACACGTTATTTAATGACTGCAAAAAAAAAAAAAAAAAAAAATTTATATCTGAAAAATAAAAATGTATTTATATAAATTAAACATTTTAATACTAGATAAAAACATATTTAACCCTGGAAATAATTTTCAAAAATACAAAAATATATTTTTGTATTGTAAAATATAAAATTCTTACTAATTTAATATAAAACTTTTTGAATATAAAACAAAATTTTTTGACATCAACTGCTTCCAGTAAGGTTGTAATTATTTTAAAATATAATTAAAAAACATAATAAAAGTATACCATGATGTCTCAGAAAACCGTATTGTGAAATAATTTATCACAATATAGATATTGCATCATCATACCACCCAGCCCTAAGGCACAATTCGACAGAAAAGAAAGACTCTAACCAAGAATTGAATAATATCATTCACGTGTGATGTGAGGACAGAACATCACCATTTTGTCAAGGTCTCAAAAATGATGCGATATATCAGAAACTTTGCTAGAAAGAGACAGTAATCGCAAACTCATTCATTTCCTTTAATCTGTGTATAAGCAGTGGAAAATATAATAAAAATATACACCGATCGGCCATAACATTAAAACCACTGATAGGTGAAGTGAATAACATTGATTATCTGGTTACAATGGCACCTGTCAAGGGGCGCAATATATTATGCAATAAGTGAACAGTCAGTTCTCAAAGTTGATGTGTTTGAAGCAGGAAAAATGGGCAAGTGTAAGGATTTAAGTGATTTTGACAAGGGCCAAATTGTGATGGCTAGGTGATTAGGTCAGAGCATCTCCAAAACGGCAGGTCTTGTGGGGTGTCCCTGGTATGCAGTGGTTAGTAGCTACCAAAAGTGGTCCAAGGAAGGACAACCGCTGAACCGGCGACAGGGTCATGGGCGCCCAAGGCTCACTGATGCGTGTGGGGAGTGAAGGCTAGCCCGTCTGGTCCGATTCCACACAAGAGCTACTGTTGCACAAACTGCTGAACAAGTTAATGGTGGCTGTGATAGAACATCGTTGCAGACCAAGTACACCCCTTCGTGCCAACGGTATTCCTTACTGCCGGTGGCCTCTTTCAACAGGATAATGCGCCCTGCCACACTGCAAAAATTGTTCAGGAATGGTTTGAGGAACATGACAAAGGTGTTGACTTGGCCTCCAAATTCTCCAGCTCTCAATCTGATCAAGCATCTGTGGGATGTGCTGGACAAATGAGTCCGATCCATGGAGGCCCCACCTCACAACTTACAGGACCTGCTGCTAACGTCTTGGTGCCAGATACCACAGCACACATTCAGAGAGTCCATGTCTCGATGGGTCAGAGCTGTTTTGGTGGCACAAGGGGGACCTACACAGTATTAGGCAGGTGGTTTTAATGGTATGGCTGATCGGTGTACATTTTGGATATTGTGATAAATGATGATACAACACACTTTTCTGAGATGTTGCACGTTCTAATCAGATATTGCACGTATCTGATTAGAACTTTTTAAACTAATTATAAACTCGATGTTATGACTTTGTACTGGTTTGATTCTTTAAAGTTGTAAAAAATAAAATAAAATAAAAAAGTGAATTTAACATTTATATTGTTTCAGTATTAGTTTATTTTTGTAGCTATTAACCAAAAGCCTGTTGGAACAACTTTTTTTAAATTCTTTTTAAAAGCAACACTGCTATTTTAGGTGGCAGTTTAACAAACCTATATAGCGTGACCAGTGTTGGGTAAGTTACTTCAAACAAGTAATTACTAATTACATTATCAACATTGTATTTAAACGACTGACTTAATTACTCTGTCTGAAAAGTAACTGCATCACGCATTACGAATTACTTCTTCAAATCCGTATCAACCTTGACCACGTGGACAACAGATTCTACAGTTCGCAGCAGTAGTATCTGTTCCACTATATACCCTGCAATCAGTTTTTTAAGCCCACCTTCAGACACTTTCTGTACTGCCATCGTTAAATCAAGGTTCGCCCGCTTAACGGGGGTTGCCGCAGTTTCGTCTTTCGCTGTACACGGATCACTCAAAAGTCTCCGTGCTTCATGTGCTTCTGTCGTTACTTGTGCTTCAGAGAGAGAGGCCGATAGTGCTTTTTCCCTAGGATATAACTTACAAATTACTGTGATGTTCTTGTCTATGCAATGAAGTAATGGGAATATTTCCATTTAGCAAAACAGCCACTCATTTCTGCTGACATCCTTGAACTTGAGCGACTTCGCAGTGACCTGGAGCGAACTCTCACACGTGCGCTATCCTACAGCTAACGTATTTATAGAGGCCTTGTTAAATCAGAACACAAATTTGATCTTGGATGATAAATTTCGATTTTATATTCAATACGATTTTATACAGAATTGCTGAAAGTCTATAAAGTATGTAATGCAAGTACATCATAAGTACCGTAACTAATTAAATCACTTCAAAATGAAGAGTCATCCCTTACTTTACCTTTCTCAGGCGAAAAGTAATTTAATGACAGTAACGCTTTACACCAAACACTGAGAGTGATACATATTATGTAATTGCAAAAATGCCTTAAGTATCATATGATATATTTTTGTCATATCGCCCACGCCTAGTCTGTATTAATGCATTTAATTAGCATTTGACACACTTAGACGAATGAACTGTCTATGAATAATGAAATATGAACATTCAAATAGAAACAGTCCAAAAAACTATATTTCTACAGAAGTAAAAGACAATGGACTAGCTTGTGGTACAGAGGGAAAAAGTTCATCAGTAAAACCGTTGCTCTCATTTCTGCTTTTTCCTCCAACATGCCACACTCCACTGACTGCTTTTAGATGTTCGACGTCCCCCAGTAAGACCCCGCTAACACCCCGCGCACAAAATTTCCACCCAGCTCCCTCACTCTTGGTTTCTCACACACCTAACAATCAGCAAAAAATATCAGCGTTTACCATCTTGTTCCATTCCACACTCCCACTCGGCCGGTCTTGTTCTTTTTGAATTGTTCGTTTAAATGAAATCAATCACACTGATTGTTGAGATAGTTGTTTTTCCATGAACGTACTCACATAATCAATCACACGATAAGCTAAATGCATGATTAAGCTAAATTCACCTACACATTTGATTTACCTAATGGAGCATTTCTCAGATGATAAGCAGAGCTTTCCTACCTGTCTTCGGTTTCCTGAATACAGCTACAGCAGAATATTAGTGTTTTCCCCCCGCTACGATAAGTGCATTGACAGTTAATGTGGTTACACAGCTGAGTGCAAAAGTTTGCATACCCTTGTTGGAGAAAATGAAGAAATTAGAGCAACAGTTAATGTTTTCATTGTTTTACACAGGAGGAAATTGTTTCATAGTCGTAGGTTAAAATATTAAATGTTGCAAAAAACTATATTTACCATGCATAATTATTTAACCTTTTTTCCCCCCAACCTTCTGAACATCCTTTATATCCCCAGTCTTTCTTTCTTCTCTTTTCAATCCAATTTATGTTTTGGATTTTAGTCTTGACAACACCCACATTTCATTTTGTTGGACTTCTTTCATTTGTAGATACAGTAAATTGCAAAACAGAGACACAAACTTTTGCACACAACTGCACGGTATGTATAGAAATTACATTTATAATAAAAGTCTTGTGGTCTTGGCAGTTGTGTTTGAGTTTCAATCATGACGATGATTCATCAAAGAGCTTCTTCAGTAGTGTGTGTTGGGAAAATCCCTGCTATGTGGAAAAACACTTGTACCTGTGAGATCATGAGTCTGACATGAGTAGATTGGTAGTAGGCGATGTTACAAATGGCCAGTCAGAAATGTGAAAAGTGTTCTCCCTATCTTCAGGAGATCGTGAGGTTTAAATCCTGACGATGCCATCCACGGCTGGGAGTCTATAGAGCGAAAATAGCCATGCTCTCTGGGTGGGAGGGGAATACTCTGTTTTCACTGTCAATCACAGAGATACTGGCCAATCGTGTGTGTCTGGGAGCTCATGTATGCGGAAGAGGGCGGATAGCAGCTAGTTGTGCGAGTTGGCTAAAGGGTGTGTGGGGATAAAAAAAAAAAATATGTAAGCAGTTAATTCATTTTTGATGATTTTCAAATGCTGTTTTATCAGGAATTACATGCACAAAGGGAATCTGTAACACCATTATGGCATCATACCCTATGTAGTTAGCATGTATAGTGAATAGAGTTGTCACAGATTCTCAGTTAGTCATGTTGTATGAAAAGATGGTTACATCACTGTCGAAGTATGGTTTAAAACCCATTTCTGTCTATTACCATCCACCTACTCAGGTTTCAGTTTCCTTACTCCAGTGGTTTTCATCCTTTTTTGTATCTCGCTGCAGTACAAAAAGTTCATGGGGTGGAGTCAAACCTCTTCCTGCATCTCCTCTCAGAGCGGAGATGGGCAGAGTTGAACCAAAGGTCCAGAGCATGGAGTGTGTTTTAGGCTGAATAAGTGTGTTTAATGTTTTGTTGTGGGTTGTACCGTGTTGTGTGGGTTAGGGGTTGGGCTTATAGGAGGTGTTAGATCACACCCAGCTCCACCCCGTGGACTTTTCTTCTTCCACAACCCACACTACCCTGCATCCCAACTCAATTCCCCTGCAGCCACAAACCGTATAACAAGCGTTTATAACCATGGACGATCACTTTGTATTAAAGATATGAGGTGTAAGTAGTGCGCATGAAACTACTGATGTAGTGATGATTCATACCTTGTGAACACACTACTTCCCTCTCTATTGGGTGTTTTTTTTAAATAAGACATATGGAACTTTGATTAAAACTTAGTTATGCTGTTTTGACTTAGTTTGCAATGGAGAACCACAGAAAATATCATATGAGGAAACATCCAGCTATAGCAGAGCTACAGTAGATGAACTTCAGGCAGAAGTTCTCTGCTCTCAGTGAGAGAGAGAGAGAGAAAGTGTATATGTTAAGACGTTAAGATCTGCACAAGGAGCAAAGTTATCAAGCGATTCCATGTACCATGGCGTGAACAAACATAATAAACCTGAAGCTTCAATCATTAAGACTTGTATACAGCAGTGAAGAATCTCACACAGGAATAGTTGTTATTTTTATTTTATTCATTATTTTAACCTGACGGTTTTCGCTGTTTTATATTATTACAGACACGACACAACCTACTGTTTATATTTACGGATTTTTGTTCTAACGTTTCAGCCCAAATAATTAGAGATTATAATTAGACATTCAGAGAAAGTCTGCGAGATATACAGAGAAAGACAATCAGAGAGAGATAGAGACACAGAGATAAACCTAGACATAGATGGTGGGACAGAAAGACAAAGAGAGAGACAAACAGAAAGAAAGGGAGACAGATGACACAGAGAGAGACGGACACTGAGAGAGATACAGAGAAAGACAATCAGAGAGAGACCGGGAGAGAGAGAGACACTCGGAGAGAAAGACAAAGAAACAAACCTAGAGAGACAGTGTGACAGAAAGGCACAAGGAGAGAGACAGAAACAAGACAGAGAGAAGAGATGACACACACACACACAGACAGATGACACAGGGAGAGACAGAGACAATGAGAGACAGAAACATTGAGAGAGATCCAGAGAAAGACAATCAGAGAGAGACGTGCTAAGAGAAAGACAAAGAGGGAGAGACAGAGACACTCAAAGAGATGGAGACAAGATGCAGGCAGAAAGAGAGACAGTGTGATGGAAAGAGAGAGAGAGACACACACAGAGAAAGAATGGAAGACAGAGATGGCACAGAGACACAGACATCGAGAGACAGAGACATTGAGAGAGATCCAGAGAAAGACAATCAGAGAGGGAGAAAAGCAGGAGGGAGAGAGACACTCATGTGTCAAAGTGAGACAGTGTGATGGAAAGACAGGGCAGAGACACAGAAAGAAAGGAAGACAGATGACACTCTTAGGTGTCGCAACTATATTTAAACTATGTTTTGCAAGGATGTAAAGTTTAGCGGATAAGCTAGGGATTCGCACATCATGCCACCGTTAACTCGTGGGAGTGTCTACAGTTAGGAAACATACTTTAAATTGAGGTTCTCACTTAAGCATAAATATGATGCATTGTGAAACCAGGAAAAGCCATCAGAGCTTGCACAATATTTCTCGAAGTATGTGTGTACCTCGCAAAACTCAATTGTTCAAAAGAATCATATGACAGATATGAGCTAGAAAGGTTGTGAGTATTAACCAACCGTCATGAGTACAGTGCTGTAAAATCATATGTACCATGTCTGCCCACCATGAAGAGAGTTCCTCATTTACACACAGTGGCGCTGTGAAACAACAGATTTGGGAGCCTAAACTCCACTCGAAACTGTAAATTCCTCATCTATCTTCTCTTTTCACATTCACAGCCCAGCTCTTCCACTCATACCATCCCTCATCCCATCTCTCATCCCGTCCCTCATCCCGCTCATCCCGTCCCTCATCCCAACCCTCATCCCGCTCATCTCATCCCTCATCCCGCTCATCCCATCCCTCATCCCCCTCATATCCCATCCCTCATCTCATCCCTCATCCCGCTCATCTCATCCCTCATCCCGCTCATCTCATCCCTCATCCCGCTCATCCCATCCCTCATCCCCCTCACCCCCTCATCCCATCCCTCATCCCGCTCATCTCATCCCTCATATCCCATCCCTCATCCTGCTCATCCCATCCCTCATCTCATCCCTCATCCCGCTCATCTCATCCCTCATCCCGCTCATCTCATCCCTCATCCCGCTCATCCCATCCCTCATCTCGCTCATCCCATCCCTCATCTCATCCCACATCCCACATCCCATCCCTCATCCCGCTCATCTCATCCCTCATCCCGCTCATCCCATCCCTCATCTCATCCCACATCCCATCCCTCATCCCGCTCATCTCATCCCTCATCCCGCTCATCCCATCCCTCATCCCCCTCACCCCCCTCATCCCATCCCTCATCCCGCTCATCTCATCCCTCATATCCCATCCCTCATCCTGCTCATCCCATCCCTCATCCCGCTCATCTCATCCCTCATCCCGCTCATCCCATCCCACATCCCATCCCTCATCCCGCTCATCCCATCCCTCATCCCACTCATCCCATCCCTCATCTCATCCCACATCCCATCCCTCATCCCGCTCATCCCATCCCTCATCCCGCTCATCTCATCCTGCTCAACCCATCCCTCATCCCTCATCCCATCCCTCATCCCGCTCATCCCATCCCTCATCTCATCCCACATCCCATCCCTCATCCCGCTCATCCCATCCCTCATCCCGCTCATCCCATCCCTCATCCCGCTCATCCCGCTCATCTCATCCCTCATCCCTCTCATCTCATCCCTCATCCCTCATCCCGCTCATCTCATCCCTCATCCCTCATCCCGCTCATCCCATCCCTCATCCCGCTCATCCCATCCCTCATACCATCTCTCATCCCGCTCATCCCATCCCTCATCCCATCCCTCATCCCGCTCATCTCATCCCTCATCCCACTCATACCATCTCTCATCCCGCTCATCCCATCCCTCATCCTGCTCATACCATCCCTCATCTCATCCCTCATCCCGCTCATCCCATCCCTCATTCTGCTCATACCACTATCGATCGAAGGCGTGATCTGCGCTCACAGAGAGCACATTATCTGGGGGGTGTAACGCTTTAGCTTACAGCGCGAGCTCGGAACATGAACCCTGCTGGTTTCTGGGAATCTTATTAAACAATAAGTGGCGCTTCATCATTGTGATATTTGGGTTCATGTTACAGTTAAGCTTAGTACCATGAGAGAGAGAAAAGGCCTATCAGAGGAACACACACGGATATAAACACTGCGTGTATAAGAAAACTGAACTCGGGTTAGACACTGGCACATGGTGTGGAGGTCACATAGCTACAAAATGATTAACATTTCCAAAGAAAATATAGGAAATTCTTTTTGAGAACTCTGTCTCCAAATTATGCTGTCTCTGTGGCATCACCATCAATCCTTCTTAATCCACCTGTGTGTGTGTGTCTTTCTGTGTGTGTGTGTCTGTCTCCCTCTCTGTGTCTCTTTCTCTGTGTGCGTCTCTCCCTCTCTGTGTCTCATTCTGTGTGTGTCTCTCTCTACCTCTCTCTTTCGATCTGTATCTTGTCTCCCTCTCTTTGTTTCTCTGAGTGTGTCTCTCCCTGTCTCTCTCTGATTGTCTTTCTTTCTTTCTCTCAATGGCTGTCTCTCCTGCCTCTCTCTTCCTTTCTTTCTGTGTGTGTCTCTACCCTGTGTATTTCCATCACACTGTCTCGCTTTCTACCAGTGTCTTGTCTCCCACTCTTTCACTTTGTTTGAGTGTCTCTCTCTGAGGGTGTCTCTCTCTCCCACTTTTCCTCCCTCTCTGATTGTCTTTCTCTGTATCTCTCTCAATGTCTCTGCCTCTCGATGTCTGTGTCACCATGTTATTTCTGTATCTCCGACTTCTATTCTTTCTCTGTGTGTCTCGCTCTCTCTTTGTCTTTCCATTGCACGGTCTCTCTTTCAATCTGCATCTTGTCTCCCCTCTCTTTCTGAGTGTCTCTGTCTCTCTCAATGCCTCTCTCTCCCTGTCGCTCTCTGATTGTTTTTCTCTGGATCTCTCTCAATGTTTCTGTCTCTCGTTGTCTGTGTCTCTGTCATCTATCTGTGTGTGTGTCATCTCTTCCCTCTGTCTCCCTTTCTTTCTGTTTGTCTCTCTCCTTGTGCCTTTCTGTCACACTGTCTCTCTAGGTTTGTCTCTTTGTCTCTCTCTCTCGCTCTCTGATTGTCTTTCTCTGTATCTCTCTCAATGTCTGTGTCTCTCTCTGTGTCAGCTGTCCCCCTTTCTTTGTGTCCATCTCTCTCTTTGTCTTTCTGTCCCACCATCTATCTAGGTTTGTCTCGGTCTCTCTCTTTCCATCTCTCTCTTTCTAGCTCTCTCTTTCCCTCTCTCTCACCATCTCTTTCACTCTCTCTCTCCCTCCCATCTCTCTCTGCATCTCTCTCTCCCCCTCTTTCACTCTCTTTCCATCTCACTCTCCATCTCTCTCTCTCTCCTGCTTTCTGTCTCTCTTTCCATCGCTCTCTCCCTCCCATCTCTCGCTCCCTCTTTTCCTCTCTCTGTCTCCCTCTCCATCTCTCTCTCCATCTCTTTCCCTATCTCTCTCCATCTTTCTTTCCATCTCTCTATCCCTCCCATCTCTCTGCATCTCTCTCTCCATCTCTCTCTCTTTGTCTCATTTTAACAATCTCTCTCTCCATCTCTATCTCTCCCTTTTCACCTCTCTCTTTCCCTCTCTCACCATCTCTCTCTCTCTTTCCATCTCTCTCTCTCAATCTCTCTCCATCTCTCCCTTTCCATCTCTCTCCCTCCCGTCTCTCTCTGCATCTCTCTTTTCCCCTCTTTCCCTCTCTCCGTCTCTCTCTTTCCATCTCTCTCTATATCTCTCTCTCTCTCTCCATCTCCCTTTCCATCACTCTCTCTCTTTCCATCTCTCTCTCTCAATCTCTCTCCATCTCTCCCTTTCCATCTCTCTCCCTCCCATCTCTCTCCCTCCCATCTCAGTCTGCATCTCTCTTTTCCCCTCTTTCCCTCTCTCCGTCTCTCTCTTTCCATCTCTCTCTGTATCTCTCTCTCTCTCCCCATCTCCCTTTCCATCACTCTCTCTATCTCCCTTTCTCTCTTTACATCTCTCTCTCCCTCCCATCTCTCTCTGTATGTCTCTTTCCATTTCTCTCTCCCTTTCCATCTCTCTCTCTCTCACTCTCTCCATCTCTCTCTCCCTTTCCCTTTCTCCCTGTCTCTCTTTCCGTCTCTCTCTCTCCCTCCCATCTCTCTCTGTATCTCTCTCTCTCTCCCCCATCTCCCTTTCCATCGCTCTCTCTATCTCCCTTTCTCCCTTTACATCTCTCTCTCCCTCACATCTCTCTCTCTCTCTCTCTTTCCATCTCTCTCTATCTCTCTCTTTCTATCTCTCTCAATCTCTCTCCATCTCTCTCTTTCCATTTATCTCTCTCTTTCCCTCTCTCTTCCTCTCGCTCTCCCTCTCCATATCTCTCTATCTTTCCATCTCTCTCTCTCTTTTTCCATCTCTCTCGCTTTTTCTCTCCATCTCTTTCCATCTCTCTCTCTCTCTCCATCTCTCTCGCTCTCTCTCCATCTCTTTCCATCTCGCTCACTCTCTCTCTCTCCATCTTGCTCTCTCTCCATCTCTTTCCCTCTCTCTCTCCCTCCCCCATCTCTTTCCCTCTCTCTCGCTCTCTCTCTCTATCCGTCACTTTCCCACTCTCTCCATCTCTTTCCCTCTCTCTCTCCCTCCCCCATCTTTCCCTCTCTCTCTCCCCCCATCTCTTTCCCTCTCGCTCTCTCTCCCCATCTCTTTCCCTCTCTCTCGCACTCTCTCTCTCCATCTCTTTCCCTCTCTCTCTCTCTCCCTCTCCCCATCTCTTTCCCTCTCTCTCGTTCTCTCTCCATCTCTTTCCCTCTCTGTCGCTCTCTCTCCATCTCTTTCCCTCTCTCTCGCTCTCTCTCCATCTCTTTCCCTCTCTCTCACTCTCTCTCCATCTCTTTCCATCTCTCTCTCTCTCCATCTCTCTCGCTCTCTCTCCATCTCTTTCCATCTCGCTCACTCTCTCTCTCTCCATCTTGCTCTCTCTCCATCTCTTTCCCTCTCTCTCTCCCTCCCCCATCTCTTTCCCTCTCTCTCGCTCTCCCCATCTCTTTCCCTCACTCTCGCTCTCTCTCTCTATCCGTCACTTTCCCACTCTCTCCATCTCTTTCCCTCTCTCTCCCTCCCCCATCTTTCCCTCTCTCTCTCCCCCCATCTCTTTCCCTCTCGCTCTCTCTCCATCTCTTTCCCTCTCTCTCTCTCTCTCTCTCGCCCTCTCTTTCCCTCTCTCTCGCTCTTTCTCTCGCCCTCTCTCTCGCCCTCTCTCGCCCTCTCTTTCCATCTCTTTCCCTCTCTCTCGCCCTCTCTTTCCCTCTCTCTCGTCCTCTCTTTCCCTCTCTCTCGTCCTCTCTTTCCCTCTCTCTCGCCCTCTCTCTCCATCTCTTTCCCTCACTCTCTCCCCCCCACAATCTCTTTCCATCACTCTCGCTCTATCACTCACACACACACAGACACACACACACAATCAGTCTACAGAAGAGCCCGATAACCCTAGTCCCCCCAGTCAAACAAACTTCAGCATATTACTAGGTGTCTGATAATAACAGAAGCATTGCCACCCACAGAGCATGATGTAAACCTAACCTCGCAACCTCTCCCACCAACACACACACACACACACACACACACACACACATCAATCTCTGACACATACATCATTTAAATTGACAGAAATTGCTGGGGGTTTGTGTAACACACCACATGTGAAGTAATGAAGTAACACCAGGTAACGCATTGTCAGCACACACCAGCCAGGAAACAGGAACAAATGACTCTTCTTTCGTTCGCATTTCTTTCCACTTCCTCTACAAAACGGTTACGCTGAGGTTCCTCTGAGGTGCCGAATCAGATGGTGTGCTTGAGTAATGCCGACTCTTTTTACACCTTGCGATCGACATCATATGCTTATATACAGTATTTCCAGGAATTAATGATTGCTGCTGAAAATGTTGCAGTGTTACTCAAATGCACCAAAGGGCTAAAGATCGAACGATCATAGCTTGACTTCTCAAAAAATAACCACAGTTGGCTGCACAGGTTTGCACATCCCCCACCCCACCCCCTTCCTTCCCCTTGATTTGTGGGTGAAAAATTAAGCAGACCTTTATTGTACAAATCATCTACAACACTAACTTCCTGTTATTTTCATGTAATACTAATTACAACATTCACCAAAGATATTACCGCCCCTCAGGCTTGAATAACTCAGCAGTTTTTTTTACTAGAGTGATCAAAAGTTAGCATCCCTACTGACAATTGATACATAATACATTGATACCAATTTTTTTTTTCAGACCAAATAAAAGTAGATCTTTATTTTTCATTCGCCACTATGTATACCAAAATGAGTAACCTAGCGAGTTCAAGCAATCAGGGATGTCATGGAACAATTTATATTGTTTCACCATGTGCATGCTTATAGCAAGCATGAAACGCGCACACATGCAAAGGCTTGTTTTAGGTACATTAGGAACCTCGACTCAAGATAAGAGCGGTGTTTTGTCACTTCAGAAAAAGTCAAAATCCCTCGTTGCCAGGAACAACATACTCTCTAAGATCTGGTATTTCACTCACCTAGTGTTGTCTGTAGACATTTCTTTTTCTTACCTGGCCAGTGTTTGCTGTTAGCAAGATAAGTTTTAGATTTTTTTTTTCAGGTTACTTGTATTGTATTAAGAGGCTCTTAATTTCTATTTCTTAATATTTTTACAAAGCACAGTTTGAAGTCTGCTTTGCTTTGATTGCCATCAGTAATCATGAAATGCATCCAAGTCACTGTTATTTCATGCTGTCTGTTCATTAGAGCGACAAAGTACACACAGCGTACATCACGTGGTACTGGATGCTGGTATCAGAGTATTTTTACAAGTAACTAAGTACAGTATCAGACTGATACCAGATACCAAGAGCATTGATGCATCCATACCATTGTATCTAGTTCAATTATTAGAATTTGTGACAGTTAGCTCTCATGACTTACACAAGATCCACAATATCCATAGATTTGCCTCGGTCATCAAATTAATCAGCGGAAGAAAAGGAAGGGGGTATTTTTTATGTGCGATTACATAGATGTTTATTGCTCACAGACCCACAAGTTCCGCAAATGGCGCTCATCACATCAAGAGCAGTTTTAACATATACTCACACACATTCACACTCTCTCTCTCACACACTCACTCACACCCCAAACACCAGCTGACCTCATGTGTGTGACAGTTTCACATACTCACAGCCACCAAGTTCACAGCTGGTCAGCGTATGAGACTGATTAACAGCCATCAAACCTCAGACTCGGCTGCAGCATGATAGAATGTATCAGTAAATGCCCCAGGTGTTTATTTTAACTGTCCTTTGGGTAAATAAAGCAGGTATTGTAATACGAGTCCAAGTTAGCACTGTACAATGCGTAGCCACATTTCTGTGCAAGAGAGACGACCAAAAAATCTGTCTCTCTCTCTCTTTGTGTGTGTCTCTGTTCATTTATCTGTTTGTGTCTAACTCTCTTGTATCACGCGGTCTTTGATTGTCTTCCTCTCTCTCTTTCAATGTGTATCTCTCTTTCTGTTTCTCTCTAGCCCTCATTTTGTCTTTCTCTCTCTTTGTGTCTTTCTTTAACTGTGTCTGACTGTCTCTCTCTCTCTCTCTGCTGTCTGTCTTTGACTGCATCGGTCTTTCTATCTGTCTCTCTCTCTCTGCATCTCTGTTTCTTGGACTGTGTCTCTATCATTGACTGCCACTCTCACTTCTCTCTCTCTCGCTCTGTCTCGCGCCCCCCCCCCCCCCCCCCCCTTGGTATGTATCTCTCTCTAGCCCTCTTTCTCTGTCTCTCGCTTTCTTTGACTGTGTCTGTGTCATTGACTCTCTCACCTCTCTATCTGTCTTTGACTATATCTCTCTTTCTGTCTCTCTCTCTCTCTGTGTCCCTCTTCCTTTGAATGTGTCTCTGCATTGGCAGTCTCAGTCTGATTCTCTATCTGTCTCTCTCTATCACTTTTTGTGCCTCTCTCTTGCTGTGTCTCTCTTTACTTCACTGTCTCGGTCATTGACTGTCTCTCTTTGACTGAATCTATCTTTCTCTGTGTGTCTCTCTCTCTGCATCTCTCTTTCTTTGACTGTCTCTCCATCACTGACAGGCTCACAGTGCCTTTAACTGTATCTCTCTTTCAGTCTCACTCTATCCCTCTTTTTGTGTGTGTCTCTCTCTCTCTCTCTCTCTCTCTCTCTCATCATCTCTCTTTCTTTGACTGTATCACACTCTCTCCAATGTCTGTCTTTGACTGTATCTTTCTTTCTGTTTCCCTCTCTCTTTCTGCATCTCCTTCTCCCTCTCTATGCCTCTTTTCTCTCTCTCTCTCTCTCTCTCTCTCTAACACACTACTACTTTGTTCAGACACAGCCACATAACCCTAACACCCACGACTAAACACATTTAAAAATATGTTCTTTAAATGTTAAATCACTGGAAATCAATCCAACAGGCAAAAACAAGTGAGTTAGTCAAGTGAGGCTTCGATTAAAGTGCGCATGCGCGGAAAAACAGAGGGACCTCAGCCAAGGCTACTAGCGGCTGTGAAAACAATGTCTCTTTGCTTCCAGTATAATGAGATTATTGTAAAGTCACAAGAGCACTAAAAACCAGCCCTGGGCTTGGACTTGGTTGCAGATTAAGCAGGGTTACATGAAGCTTTCTGGGTTGAGAGAAAAGACGCGGAATATGTGCTACAGCACGCGGCGCAGGAAGTGAACAGAGGGAATCGCTTCCCCATGTTAAAGTTGGCAATACTCCGGGTTTTTTTCCGGGCGCGCGCGGAGGGGGTTCTTTGTGAAATGAAATAACAACCTAGCATCTCAAAATGTCAGGATTATCTTCGTAATGTCTTATTAACACCACAGCATCCTTGCATCCTGTCCAGACTATTAAAAAGTTGCGTTGGAAAATATTTTTTTGTTGCACTCACCAATTTTTGTTTTGTTTTGTTTTGTTTTGTTTTAATTCCGCCCGGTTTTTCTTTATCCCTTCTTCGACCAAAAAAAAATCCTCACAAAAACGTGGTACAGTCCATTTGAGGCTCGTTTGACATCTGTATGAAGAACTGAGACGGTTGCGGGAGCCACTCCTTCCCGCAAAAAAAAAAAAAAAAAAAAAAAAAAAAACAACACTCACGCGCACATCCAGACGCGCGTGCACGCCAACACACTCAGTTTCCGCCCCAACGCTTTACTCAAACCCAGAAGAACAACACCAAGTTTGGAGGATAGGCAATAAGCCTGAGAATAAAGCGGAAGCTGTGTCTGTGCCTGTGTGTGTGTGTGTGTTTATCCAGAGCTACTGACGTGTTCAGTTTTCCGAGGGTTTTTTTTTTGTTCGCCGACGAAAACCGATTGCGTCTTTAATCTTAGCCTCTAGGATTCCAGATGTGGAGCTGCAACATCTGTCGGGGGGGGGAATGAAACTTATAATACAATATAGATATACAATATATGATAAAGTCATGCCACTGAATTTTGCACGAATTAAGTGAAGTAAATAGAAATACATGCGGTCCCAAAAGTCTCCATACAGAGGAACACTTTTTTAGCAAAAAATAAAACATTTTAGCAAAATGTCTTCCAAAATATTTTTTCAGATATCCTTTAAGAATGGCTCTGACAAATCAATAGCATATTGAAAAAAATCATTCTAATGGCTGGATTGGGAAGCTGTCACAAGGTTGCAATGGACTTTAACAGGAAACATGGCGAGCACATCACAAACTTATTAACATTTCTTGAAGGGAATTCTCTTATATCATGTACTCTCCTACATTATGAACTGCTATTAAGACACCTTGGATACAGGGAATATTGGGTTATAGTTTCCGTTTGTGTGTCCCTGTGCTATCAAATACCTATGATGAATGTATTCACTTAATTACCTCTTCTGAATAAGCTGATCAACTGCCATCCTTTATTATAACTGACACATGTATTTTCTATATCTTGAAAAGACTTATTTTCATAGTGTGCTGTGTGTTTTGTCTAAATCTGTCTAGCACCTGCACAAGTAGAAACCCGTCTACTACGCAATGCTGTTATCTATGTGTATAAATACTCCTGTTCTAGACGAAATAAACTGGATGTTTCTATGAACAGCAATGTGTCAGAGTGTTCATTTAGAATCCCCAGGCCTGAACGCTCTGTGGTAAATCACACTTTCTCGCTCATAGCACAGAACTAAGAGTTAAAAGAGATAAAAGGCTGTAAGGCTGATGGAGGACTGAAAGACATAATCTGAGATTCCTTTAAATCTAACACTTCTATTAGTACAAACTTGTTAACACTTGCTGCCAAACTTATTAACATCCACTGACGAAGGTGCTGGCATGGTGCTGGCAAACACACTACCCTATGTATGGAGACTTATGGGACACCCTGTAGTGGAAAAAAAAAACATTCAAATAGTACACCTTACTCTCTTTTTGTGCTTGGCTAATACTCCACCTCAAGGGTGTCAAACTCATTTTACACTTACACCTTATACTTACTTCAAGTGGTCTGGTCCAAGAGCTTCAGTTTACTGAACAATAAATCATCAACATCCATCTATCCATTTTCCGTATCGCTTAGTAAGTTATGGCCCTGAGTTCATTGCTCTATTTTTCACCCTAATGGACTTACACAGAGAAATTGTAAAGCTACAGGATACAAAGACATTCTATACAATTGTGTGCTTCCAACTTCGTGTCAACAGTTTGGAGAAGAACCACAAAGATGTGTGGTCAGGTGTCCACATATTTTTGGCCATATTGTGTGTGTTTGACACCATATAGCTGATAAATTAGAAATTTAT
Organism: Ictalurus furcatus; assembly: GCF_023375685.1. Classification (NCBI taxonomy): domain Eukaryota; kingdom Metazoa; phylum Chordata; class Actinopteri; order Siluriformes; family Ictaluridae; genus Ictalurus; species Ictalurus furcatus. The sequence goes on from NC_071266.1 coordinate 10,253,584, forward strand.
CAGGGCTTCAACAACTCTGGTGTATTCAGGTCCGGGTTTTCGGAATCATCATATGACAGAATCACAGTCCACAATCGGAATGAATCCAGGAGCACTGGGTGTGAGATGTTCAAAGACCATTTTCAAACAAGGGCAATTTAGACTCACAAGTGAACCTCATAACTTTATTTTGGGAGGTGGGAGAAAACTGGAGAACCCATAGGAACCCTACAGAAGCATAGAAAGAACATGCAAAACTCCACACAGACAGTAATCTGAGCTCATGATCAGACCGAGGACCCTGGAGCTGTGAGGTAGATTGGAATAGATTGGATTGCTGTCTGGCTGCCTGCTTATTCTTTAAAATAAAGCTTCAGTTAGTTCTACCTATCTATCTATCCATCCATCGTTAGTTTATTTTTCCGGTTTTACATGCTAGTCTTAGTTCACGTTTATTGCTTTTATTAAATGTACACCTCTTTATTTCCTTTGACATCTTAATGTTTTGCTTTTTTAAATTTTCAGTGTATTTGATTTTTGCAATGAAATTACAAATAACTTTTGAGCTACATTTTAAATGCAAATGCTATGAAACGCTATTATTTCTGGAAAAATAACATTTCAAGCATGCTGTTTAACCAAGCATTTATTGCATATCGGAAAACAAGAGCAAGCAAAAAAATAATTTTCATAAACACATTAAAACATTTCATATTAAACATGTTAGGTGAGAAAACAATACACACTGCACAAAATGTTTTATTCATTCACCTATCAAAGTGATTTAAGCTACCAACCCCTCTGTTAACCTTGAAAATGTCAAAGGAAAGTTCTTGCAGTCTAACCATGCATGTGCATGACAATTCCAAGTCTCCGGTGTTGCTCTGAAAAGGTCTGTCATGTGACTCATTGTACATGCAATACAATATGAAATATAAAAATCAGCATAAAATGTAAAAGAATATCAGATGACGAACTCGGTCCCAGCACACTTCACACATTTTAGTGAGTACAAGGAAGCAATGTGACTGTAGAAGTCATGTTGGTCATTTTGAGGAACAGTCTGAGACTACAAGCACATAGTCAAACGGAAAAAATGGAAAACACACATTCAAGTTTGCATTAATGACATGACTCAAATGAAATTATGTTGTCATGTGGAAAAAAAAAGTCAATAAAAATTATTTGAAAGAAAACAGCAAGAGTTTAAGAAATAATGCCCAATACACACAGTGGAAAGTTTCATTCTGGAGTGTAACTGTATAGGCTCCTGTGACCTTTGACCCCATACATTAACATTCATTCATTAACAGGAAGGTTCACATTCAAATACAAAAAACCTCTCCACTGTCCTGTTCAACTGGACTGTGCTCTTACTAATGAGTATAAAAAAGTTAGTTATATATATATATATATATATATATATATATATATATATATATATATATATATATATATATATATATATATATATATATAAAAAACATGCAAACTGGCATTTCAAATCAGCACTGGTCAAAATCCTAAAATGTAATTAACAGTAATTGAACTGCTGCTCTCATTCTCATTAACTCTTGTGCAAAGAGAAATAAGTTTTTCCTATCTGAATTTTAAAATATTAAGGCATTTCTTTTGCGGAACCAGAAATTTCAAAAACAAAAATCTCAGATGTAACCTGTTCACATAGTATATCAACACAAAATACATTCGTGTGCTTTAGGTAACGTCACACGTCTTCATTTCTCAACACAGACTGAACACATGGCATTTCCGTGGTCATACCAATACCAAGAACCGCAGATAGATAAAGCTGAATCATGAGAATAAATCATGAAGAAAAGAAAGAAACTGTGGAGTTAAAGGGAAATTTCACCCTGAAACACCTTTATGTTGAAATATCTGTGACGTGTTTAGTAATCAGTGCTGTATATTTATGCTTCCTGTCAGGAGTTAGCGGTTGTGTTACTGCGCTGACATCACAGGGGGTTTAATAGTAGAGGAAATTCAATGAACTCAATCAAGCAAGAGCTTCTTTTCTCGCTCATCATCTTCCAGTGAAGTTCAACGTCATATTAATGAGAAATCCAGTGGAGACATTGGACTGAAATTTCCAGAATGCAGTGCAGCTGTACGGCTAGTTTGCAAACTACGACATGACAAGTGTAAGGAGGTGAGAGAGCTAGACACAGTAAAGCACTAAAGCGTCGCTGCATCACGGTAGGTAAAAATGAAGTGAGGGCTAAGAAACTCAACTCTTCTCAAGATTACATTACAGACTCAATCTTGGACGCCATTAAAGATCATGTGATTTTATAAAGATTAAGATTCATGTCGTTCAGGTTGGATTTTTCCTTTAAATACACATTGGAGAAATTTAAGAAAATTAGATTGACAAGATCGGACAAGATTATGTGTGCTTCTGAGCTTTCAGCAGTAAACTAGGCTCTGTGCGCCTTTAGCATCCACTCCAAGCAGACCTTGTTGCTAGCATAGCCCAGCTGAAAGCTGTGTGATGGGAGCTGGTGCTAAACTCAAGCCCCTGGCTTCACTTCAGGCCTCCAGGCAATTTTCCGCTTACAGCATGTTGAGCTCTATGAGGCGTCCGGCGAAGACTCCCACCGTGCCAATGATACACACGGCCATGAACACGCAGAGCAAGATGTGATCCAGCACCATGGCCACAAACTTCCACTCCTCAGCAGCCTGGAGGAGAGGGGGAGAGAAAGAACGAAAGAGAGATTGTCAAAAGAGGAAAGCGCTAGAGAGGAGAGGAAGATTTTGACTTGGTTCTGAACATGGGAAATTTCCACTGAGGTCAAAATTTGGGCAAGTCTAAAATCTAACAACCTGAGAAAAAAAAGCAAAAAAAAAAAGAGAAGAAGCGGAGGAAGAAAAGGCAATGTGCAAGCAAGTAATAGAGAGAGAATGAGGAACTGAAAGATTGCTCTTACATTGTTGGACTCTTCGTCACCTCTCATGGTCTCAGCGATGTATTTGACACCATCGATGGCGCTTTGCACCTCCGGGTGTTTGATGATGGGTGACTGGAACGTGACGGAAGAGGGCACAGGTTTCCCAGAAATGTCCGAGATGTCAAAGTCGGCAGGAAAAGGGCGTCTGTCTTTCCGCTCCTCAGACGGCCGCTTCATGGAGGAGAAGAACATGAAGTTCGGAATGGTATCGATGAAGATCTGCAGCATGGAGAGAGGGTGCTCAGATTAGAGTCAGACTAAAAAATAACTCGGGAACACAATGATTTCTTTATAATGATGTCTTTATTACACAATTGATCTGTACAGAAATAAATCAGTTTGTACAGGAATACTGCTCGTATTTTTTATTATAAATAGCATTTTTGGTAAAAAAACAAAAAAAACAGAATAATTAGCCTAACCACATAGAATACAAGAGCCTATTGAATATGCATGAATATGCAAATAAACCCGCCCCTTTCCCTTTCATGGTTAGCCAATGCTATTAGCTTTTGCATATCCTGCTGTAACAAAAATTACTCTGGATGGTCATGTACTAAATATAAACTAGTGCTCTAGTTATTCCTTTTTACATCCAAATCGTTTATGAGTATGATTTACCTTAAAATACCAGTCGACCCTCTACATGACATTACAGTTGTGTAGGGAAGCTAGCATTGGCATAGCATTCACCTTAGCATAGAGAAATTCGCATCTTTGATCAAATGTATTAAATATAATGTTTGGGGTTTTTTTTTTACTTAGAGAACACAATGAACAATCTTTATTTTACACAGCAAAGAAATCATAAGCTGTCATTTTACTTAACACAAAGTGCTTTTTTTCTGTATACTTTGAATAGCCCTGACCTAACTACTGTAGAAAATCCCGTTCTCCTACATTACTAGTTAGCTAGCTTAACACATCGTTATGCATTAATCATTTGTCTGTCAAATGTAGATTGAGTCTGTGTTTCATGATCCCAACCTGAGCTCGTGTACAGTAAATAAAGTATATAATATCCATCCATCCAGCCATCCATTTTCTATACCGCTTATCCTTTTCAGGGTCACGGGGAACCTGGAGCCTATCCCAGGGAGCATCGGGCACGAGGCGGGGTACACCCTGGACAGGGTGCCAATCCATCGCAGGGCACAATCACATACACATTCACATACCCATTCATACACTACGGGCACTTTGGAAATGCCAATCCACCTACCATGCATGTCTTTGGACTGGGGGAGGAAACCGGAGTACCCGGAGGAAACCCCCGCAGCACGGGGAGAACATGCAAACTCCGCATACACATGGCCCCGGCGGGAATTGAACCTCGGACCCTGGAGGTGTGAGGCGAACGTGCTAACCACTACGCCCAAAGTATATAATATCTAAAATATTATTTTTGTACTGAAGTAATGAGAAAGTCTACATTGGGTTTAGAGACATGTCTCGAATACTGATATCTATAACACAGTGAACTATTTAAAAATCACAAAAGGGAGTTTTGTCAGTTTCAATATTATTTATTTATTATCAGTTTCGCTCTGCGTACCTTGCGGACCCAGGGAGACATGGTATGTGTGCTGGGAGAGCGGTGGTGCGTGTTGATGACAATGATGGTGATGATGATGGAGGCGATGACGAGGATCATGGTGAAGAGCATGTATTTGCCGATGAGCGGGACGGCACTGGAGGTGGACGGGATCAGCTCAACGATCACCAGGAGGAACACAGTGAGAGACAGCAGGACGGAGATACTGAGGGTCATCTTCTCACCTACACACACACACCAGATAGATAATTTAGCATTATACGGCAGAACTGAGATGTTGAAATTCATACACACGCCAGCACACAGAGTTACCGGAGTCAGTGGGCAGGTAGAAGACGAGGCCGGCGAGGAAGGAGAAGAGCATGCAGGGGATAATGACGTTTACGATGAAGTACAGCGGCAGTCTCAGCATCAGGAAGTGATAGGTGATGTCCAGATACGGTGTGTTTGGGCAACATGCATAATACACCCAGTGTTTCCAGCTCCCGTAGTCCTTCATCACCCACTCGCCGCTCTCCATGAAGTTACTGAGGTCTGGACGGTCGCTGTCCTACACACAAATGTGTTACGATATTAATAATTAAAAATCAAAATGATGGATTAAAAAAAAAAAATCATCAGTTTTCATCCTCTCTGAATGTGATATGAACATTCTGTAATATGATGTATGTCCATCCTTAGCCTTTATCACTGCCTCCAACCTCTTTCACATCCTCTGACCAGCTCCCTGTTTGATTCCCTCTATTATTCTTGACATACACAATATGGTCAAAAGTTTGTGGACACCTGATCATCACACCTATATGTGGTTCTTCCCCAAATTGTTGCCACAGAGGAACCAAGAGGCCCACTGGAACCAAGAGGCCCTAAACATGTTCCAGCATGATGATAACCCTGTGCACAAAGGGAGCTCCGTGAAGACATAGTTTGCAAAAGTTGGAGTGGAAGAAGTAGGTCAGTAGGTCAGTGCTTTGTGTAGTGTCCTACACAAAGCACTGACCTTTTTTGTACTTGAGTTGGCTCCTTGAGTCAGTTCTTTATGTCAGTTCTTTTATAAGGTTCTTTAAGTCAGTGCTTTGAGTAAGCACTCTGAGTTAGTTCTTTGAGTCAGCTCTTTGAGTCAGCTCTTCGATTCAGCACTTTGAGTCGGCTCTTTGGGTTGGCTGTTTGAGTCAGCTCTGTTTCAAATATCTGAACTGTTTGTTGGCTCCTTGAGTTGGTTCTTTTAGCCAATTATTTTATTAGGCTCTTTGTGTCAGCTCTTTGAGTTAGAACTTTGATTCAGCTCTGGGTCAGCTCTGAGTTAGCTCTTCGGGTCGGCTCTCTGAGACAGCTCTGTTTTCAGTATCTGAACTGTTTGTTTGCATGAAAGGCATGTATTTACATTCAGCTGTGTGTGACTGTGTGTGTGTGTGTGTGTGTGTGTGTGTGTGTGTGTACCGGGTTGATGACAACCAGGTTTCCATCGTAGGTCCATATGCCGAGCTTCATGCTGCAGTTCTGCAGATCAAAAGGGAAGTAAATGACCACAATCTCACAGTAGCTCTTAAAGATGGCTGGAGGATTCCACGTGATCAACCCGGTGTGTTCCAGCAAGACCTTTGTCTGGTGCACAATGGCGAAGTCTCCATCAGCACTGCAACACACAATCACACACCATCACTCATTTAACTGCACAGTCAATTTCTGCATGTAATGGGAACTAAATAAATGACAGTAGCATACCAAATACCTACCCTATTGTCTCATTATGAAAATATAAGAATGCATCATTCTTTAGAAATATAAGTAACACACTTGGCCATTTAGACATTTTCGATGCGTCCTCATTGAGAGTGTACAGAAATCTAACATGAGCTTACTTGTTATAAAGCACTAAATCTGGTTTCCAGATGTCAGTGGAGGGAATTCGAATCTTCTTGATTCCTCCGTAGTCGTCTGGGTTCCACTTCAGGTTCACATCCTTCCATTGCTGAAGGAAAGAAAAAGAAAAGAAAATGAAAGGATATGCATCACGCCTTATTTACCACAAATCAATACACTCCTGCTTCGCTTATTGCTGCAAACTGGTGATGTGCTGCAAAATGATTCTTTTTAGTGATTCGAGTCAATTAGATGCAGAACTTTTTCTCACTGACCCATTCATCTTTGGGAAGAGAGGCAAATATTTCTACTGTTTCACTGTATTCTTTATAAAACACAGCAGCCTGAGTGGTTACAATGGAAAAATTATCAAATTAAGGTTAATAGAAAGTTTGGCGATGAAATGAAGTCACATTTTCAGAGACTTTTGATCCGGTACAGTCAGTACATGTCAAGTAATGAATAAAACCCTGTTATAGGAAAACTACTGATGACCGATTGGTGTGATAAAGTATATTTTCCAATAACAGCATGCCCTGAATGTCTTTTATTCCTCTTGTATCACAGCAATTCACCAACAGTTGCAATTTTCATTAATGAGAGAACAATATACCACACGTTTTATGCGTTTATAGTTACATTTAATGTTATAGAATGACTGTGAAACAATTTCGTTCTTGTCATCAGTTAATAGTAGCTATAAACAGTGGTCCCCTATTCAGTCTATTTTTTCCCCCTCTTTTTTATTAAATCAGCCATAAACAAATGCAGCTTGCCATGTTACAGAGAAACATGTAGTGAAGTCTAAACTCATCTGTCCTGAAGATTACAGCTTTAAATCTGACTGTTACAGCGCTGACACTGGAGACTCCTTCCCCAAATGTTAAATATAAACGTGTCTTTCAAACAAGTCCCTGTAGAATGAGATGTTACTACAGAAACACTAACATATCAGAACAAGTGCATAAATATCAACCTGTGATTTTCCTTGCCTTTAATATTCTCATGCGTCTGAGAAGCAGACGGTTTAGTCGGTTAGTTATCTTTCATCTGTCTGCAGCAGTGACATGTATTTTGACTTCTCTGATTTGATACAGCTCATGGAAAAACATCTAACCTTTTAAATAACAGCCAAACTCAGTCATAAGAGCGCGATAAGAGGTAAGCACGAAGATCCTAGAGTGATTTTCAACAGGACACAGAAAGAGACACAGACCTGCTTGACACGCACGTTACTGGTGACGATCTGATTAACTTCATCCTGTGGGTGAGGAAAGAGAGAGAGAAAGTGAATGTGTGTGTAAGATAAAAGAGACCGGAAGAGAGAGAGAGAGAGAGAGAGAGAGAGAGAGAGACAGACAGACAGATCAGAGTAAATCCTGATATCGTGCATGTAATTATATAAGAATTCACAATGTCCTTTTGGGAAACTAAAATCTTAGGAGAACCTGATAGAACTCTGTGTTTAAATTAAGCTGAAAGACAAATGGAGAGATAAGTGGTATTTCAAAATTTATGGATGTGAAATATCTGATCAGGTAGAAACATGGAACCACGACAGAGAGTGAACATTATTAAATATTAAATACTACAGTACAGTGCAAACGTTTGCACATCCTTAAGACAAAGGTGTTTGGTTTCATAGATTTTTTTTTCCATTATCACAAAACAAAAACTGGAACAAACAAGAACAATACTGGTTTAGTAAAGATATTCAGTTCAAGATTTAATAAAATAATTGAAGGATATCGATTCAAAATCTTCCTTTCTGCATATGATATAGATTGATATTGTTCCAGGATACACCCATGTTTCGGATTTAATCACTTGGAGTTCTTCTAATGTGTAGATTAATTGTAAGGAGGTTTATGTGTGTTTGAGAGAGAGAGAGAGAGAGAGAGAGAGAGAGAGAGAGAGAGAGAGAGAGAGAGAATCAAAATGAAAGAAAAAAAGAAAAAAGAGCCAAATTAAAAAAAAACAGTCATATAAGCAAGTAAGTAAATAAATAAATAAATGATCAGCCAAATTAACAGATAGATAGATAGATAGATCAAACAGGACACGTGAATTAATAATTGTAATCTACATCTGCATAATAGACAATCTCTATATTTTTATTTTTTATATCCAGAGAATAATCAGGAAAGCACATGACCCAAATGTTACGCTGCTGAAGTTCAGTTATGGTGCTGTACAAATCAATTCATTAATAAAAACAGTTAGCATGACATGATATTGGCATAAGCATAAACTGTAAAGAGGAATGAAAATATCAATCAAAATATGGAAATAAATGCCATCCATCCATCCATCTTCCATACTACTTATCCTTCATGCGGTCGTGGGAGCCTGGAGTCTATCCCAGGGAACTCAAGGCACAAGGCAGGAGACACCCTGGACGGGGTGCCAACCTATCGCAGGGCACAATCGCACACACACTCACAAACTACAGACAATTTGGAAATGCCAGTTAGCCAATCAGCCTACACCACATGTCTTTGGACTGGTGGAGGAAACCCAAGTACCCGGAGGAAACCCACAAAGCACGGGGAGAACATGCAAACTCTGCGCACACAGGACGGAAGAGGGACTCGAACCCCCAACCCTGGAAATAAATGAAGTCTGAAAATTGATTTTAAATGTAAAAACAGTGATGCATGGCATTTTAATGATGCTCTACCTAGACATAAACAAGAAATATAGGCCTACAGGATTATTATTTATGCAGTTTATTATAGATTTCCATGTTTAAAAAAGGGCAGTCGAGGAAAGGAAAATAATATCGCCACAGTTAAACTTTATAGTTAGAAGTGTGTATCATCTGTGATCTTCAAGCACCGAGAAAAAAGAACAAACAACTATACAGTGAATTGTGTTAGTGCTTTATGGATTTGTGTATAGTAATTGCTGAAATTGTCTGAATAAAAGAAAAAACACAAAAGCAGTGAGAGGTGCTTTTTTTGTGAGGAGTTACCACACTGATGAGCTGGATGAGCTGCAGCCCGACAGTCACGACCACGGCGTCGTTGAAATGGTTCACAGGCCGGACCACCTTGTTATAGCCTTTAAACAGATTCTTTATCAGTCTCGTCTCATCATAAGAGCACTGACCTGGACCTGGACCTAGACCTACAACACACACACAAATAGTTTGAGTTACTTTAAAACATCCCTGCTATCCAACAAAAGCAAACACATAAAGGGGGGATTAGTCCTGACAGAGACAGGCAACTGCACATGGCACGCATCTAAACACACGTTATCTGAGCTGCTGGAGGTGGATATGCCCAGTCACGTCATGCACGTGCAATCTCCAGTGACGAGTAGGATCTTTTCCGGCTCTTGGATCAGTTTACAATCGATTACATTACCGCTTCAGCTCACTTTGTAGAGAATTTGCTCCGTTATTTCTGCATTGATTGGATTTTAGATGTGAGTAAACATTACTCTAGGACAGGGGTGTCCAATCTTATCTGGAAAGGGCCGGTGTGGGTGCAGGGTTTCATCCCAACCAAGCAGGAGCCACACCTGATTCCACCTGTTTAATCAGTTGATCTTAGCTTTCAATAGACTCAGGTGTGGCTCCTGCTTGGTTGGAATGAAAACCTGCACCCACAGCGACCCTTTCCAAATAAGATCGGACACCTCTGCTCTAGCATCTCATTTAGCAAATCTACAGAATGTGTCTCTTTCTTTTGTATAAACCTACACATGTTCTTATAGCTCATGTCAGTGACCCAAGGATTATAGGATGATGGCTGATCCTTATATTACATTAGATTAGAAGCGAATATCTCATTTATGTCAATAACTCAATGCATTACATGACAAGGTCACATCGATGACGCAGCCTAATAAGAATGATGTGGAACAAACTATTCCACTTACTTAAAGGCAGATAGACAGCTATGTACATTTGTGATTTCTAATAGTATTTTCAAATCTGCAGTGCTCTACTGGCTCTAACAATCAACAACAAAAACAACGTTATACTTTTAATATCAGTCCATACTGTATATGGAGATGAAATCTAGGGGGCGTGTCACTCAGTGAAATTGCCTGACATGACTGTCACTGATTGGCTGCATGGAAAGAAATCAGCCCCAGTGTCACTCTTTGTTTCTTCATATCATATGTATTTTTCTCACAACCGTCGTTGGTGGTGCTGTTGCGCTAGAAGTTCCACAAATATGCGAAATAATCCGCCTTGTGATGATATTTGTTAACAACAAATAATATCATATGGATGGCAAAAAAAGAAACATTACATATACCGATGTCTTTGTCTTCAAAATACAAGCAGGGATTAACCCTGCTAGTACATTTATACCAGCTGCCCCTGACGCAACCTTTCATTATGGCCACCTGTTGCATAACTAAGGATCATATGGTGAGCTTGACCACAGACTCCTCTTAGAAGGTTTAGCATCAACATATTCATATGAAAGAAAAGTCATTAGTCATAAATGTAAATTTTTTTTACATATTGCATGCATGGACTTTTGTACACATGGTTGCTCCCCTCTTACTGTTCTTTTGGTGGACGTCGTTTCATGTGCCATATTCTTTCCAGTTATTAATAATAGACAGAACAACATTTGAACAATGTTCAAAGTTTGGGACACTTTTCCAGAACTTGGTCCTGGACTTATTTTGACAGCTCCTTGGTTTCCATGATGCTCTTTCTTTAGTTATATACTCTAAAGAACTCTGGGTTCTTCCACAATCAGTGGATATATTTATACTGAAATCACGACTCAACTAATTATGTGTCTTCTGATGGTAAATAAACTTATTTAAGGGTTTCACAGCAAGTGGGGGGGGATACTTGTGCAATCACGACTTACCATTTTTCAATATGCTACTTCCAAACCATTGTATTGGGCGACGACATGTAATTCCGATTAAATCCATTTCAGGTCTAGGTATTAACCCAACAAAATGCGGAGGGGGAGGGGGAGTACTTATGCAAGCTACTGTCGGGATTAAGAAGCCATCTGGAAATCAGCCAGCACTTTTTCCGGAAGCGACCTGATGTTTTAAATGGATTGGACTTTACAACAACACAACCTATTTACCAGCAGCATGAGGAATTCAGAAATGGATTCTACATTTCAAATCATTTACTCTTTTCTGTGTATATTCATTTCTCAGCTGCATAATGGGGTGAATTTGGAATTTAGTTTAATTTCCAAAATGCCTCTACAATAGTCAACATTTCATGTATGTAGATAGTCAACACCTTGAGGATTTCAGAAATGCATCATGCAAAGGTGGATTTTGTTTTATTATTGAGAAAGGAGGTCATACAAAGGAAATTCAGAAAACCTCACCTTGTATATCCTCACAACCATTTCCAATGACCTTTAGTTTCATTAACGGAGGACCTGAAAACCTAAAAACCCTCAAATAATGAAGCATGCATGCGCCGGTGACCAGAATTAGAAACATGAAGCATGCGGCACACGTGCACCTGTCATTGAAACATGCGTCCCGGCGCATTCCCATGATTCCTCAGCCATTCGAGGTAGACTTTAAAAAATTAGCACATCATTCAGTCACAGTTCACCATCTCATTCACTTTAATATTTCAATAAAGTGAGCTGAACAAATGAAGCTGGACACAACAGACTGTAACGTGTATTCATAAACTTCTCAGATTATTAGAATTTGTGCAATATTATTTTTAAAAAAATGCAATTTATTATTAGTTTTTATTTAACCAGAGTAGTCACATTAAGACAAAAAAAATAAATCTCTTTTAGCCCTGGCCAAAAAAAGACAACACAACATTCAGACAGAACAAATATCACTTAGAAATATCTGAAAATCTGAATTGCACATGTTTCTGATGTTTCTAGAAGTTATTCCATGATGATGGAGAGCTATAACTATAATAGAAGATGTATTTTTTTACCTTTGATACTATACATTTACCTACCTAGAAATAAAAACAAGCAATTCTTTTCTATTCTACTCAGCAAGTCCATCCTCAAACATGAGCTGAACAGAACTCACCGACTAGAAGAAGAAGAATCCCAGGAAGCAGAGACACTCGTGCGTGATTCATCTCCAGGCTGTGCTTAAAGAGTTCAGTGAAAAGCTGATCAGACTGACATTTAAGCAAAACACTTCAGTGTTTTTTTTTTTTTTTGTGTGTGTGTGTGTGTGTGTGTGTGTGTACTATTGTTGAAAGCAAGAGAGGAGCAGCTGCTGGCTCTCAGAGCTGAAACACTAACCTCATGGTGACACAAATAAACAGCTGCAAGTTCCTGAAGATGAGCAGCGAGACAAAAAGCCATCAAGCTACCAAAATCTCACTTATTTTTAGATCTCGTTTCATTTCACAGGCAAATATGTGAGTAATGGGCATGTTAAAAAAAAAAACACGTGAATGTTGTATGCATGGCATCGTGTGAAAAATAAGCTACTCACAAGAATTTGTGAAAACTTGAGGTGAAAAGAAATGGATCATGTGTAAAAACGTGGAATGACTGAATCATGTAATCAAATCATATAAGGTATCTCACAAAAGTTGATGGACTGGCCAAGCATGTCTCCAGACCTAAACCCTATTGAGCATCTGTGGGGCATCCTCAAACGGAAGGTGGAGGAGCACAAGGTCTCTAACATCCACCAGTTTCGTGATGTCGTCATGGAGGAGTGGAAGAGGACTCCAGTGGCAACCTGTGAAGCTCTGGTGAACTCCATGCCCAAGAGGGTTAAGGCAGTGCTGGAAAATAATGGTGGCCACACAAAATAGACACTTTGGGCCCAATTTGGACATTTTCACTTAGGGGTGTACTCACTTTTGTTGCCAGCAGTTTAGACATTAATGGCTGTGTGTTGAGTTATTTTGAGGGGACAGCAAATTTACACTGTTACACAAGCTGTACACTCACTACTTTACATTGTAGCAAAGTGTCATTTCTTCAGTGTTGTCACATGAAAAGATATAATCAAATATTTACAAACATGTGAGGGGTGTACTCGCTTTTACACATACATACATACATACATATACACACACACACAGTGAGGGAAATAAGTATTTGAACGTGTCAACATTTTTTCAGTAAATATATTTCCAATGAGGCTATTCACATGAAATTTTCACCAGACATCAGTATTAACTCAAGAAATCCGAAAATATAAAGAATTCACAACATTAAAGACCATAAATAAAGTTATGTGTAATAAAGTAGAATGACACAGGAAAAAAGTATTGGATACACTAAGAAAAAGCAGTTCTCCAAGGCAAGGTAAGGCAGGGAACCAGCTGAAATACGTAAGTAATTATACCTCCTATCTGTGCAAATTAATATCAGCTGGGTTAGTAAATTGATAGTCTATAAAAAGGCTTTTTGTTACCAAGGTGTCACACAAGAAACATGTCATGATGGGTAAAAGCAAAGAGCTCTCCCAAGACCTTTGCAACTTTATTGTTGCGAAACGTATTTCAAAACTTCTGAATCTACCAGTAAGCGCCATTGGGGCCATAATCCGCAAATGGAAGCAACATCACTCCGTCATCAAACGGCCATGCACAGAAGCTCCTCGCAAGATGTCTGACCAGGGAGTCATAAGAATAGTCAGAAGAGTAGCCCAAGAGCCAAGGACCACTCGGAAAGAGCTCCAGAAACACTTGGAGGCAGCAGGTGTCATCGTCACAGAGAAAACAATAGGCAGTGCACTCCACTGCTCACGCTCACCCTGCAAGACTCCATTACTAAAGAAAAGGCATGTCGAAGCTCATTTAAACTCATTTGGACAAGCCTATGAAGTACTGGGAGAGTGTAGCCTGGTCAGACGAGAGCAAAATTGAACTTTTTGGCTGTCATACTACACACCATGTTTGGAGAAGAAATGGCACTGCACATCACCCTAAAAACACTATACCAACAGTGAAGTTTGGAGGTGGAAGCATCATGGTGTGGGGCTGTTTTTCATCACATGGTACTGGCAGATTTCATATAATTGAAGGAACGATGAATGGAGCCCTTTACTGGGAGATTTTTTAGACGAATCTGCTGCCATCCACCAGGATGATGAAGATGAGACATGGGTGGACCTTCCAACAGGACACCGATCCAAAGCATACAGCAAAGGAAACTCTCAATTAGTTTCAGAGAAAAAAAAAAATCAAGGTATCAGAATGGCCCAGTCAATCACCTGACTTGAATCCAAATGAACAAGATTTAAAGACAATATGTTTAGAAGAACAGGCCAAAATCTCACCTGAATACTGCGCCGATTAATTTTTTCATACAGGAAACATTTTGAAGCTGTCATTACAAACAAAGGCTTCTCCACTATGTATTCAATAAATTTCAGTTAGCGTGTTCAATACTTTTTTCCCATGTCATTGATGCCATGATTTCTGGTGAAAATTTCATGTGAGCTGATTTCAATCACTGGAAACATATTTACTGAAAAAAATATATTTCCCCCACTGTATATTTTAATATAAGCTATTTAAAGGTTGTATTGCATCATGGATCTTTGGCTGATAAGAAATGGGGGAAATGCTTAATCACATTTCTATAAAAATATAAAAAGTCTATATAAAATAAACTGAACTTGTTCCCATGCATGAAATAATTGAGCTCAGTCATCTCCTAAAATCCAGTTTAATTCTTAAAAAAGATAAAGAATTATTAATCTAATTTTCTTGTATTATTACAAGTGCTGTCAATGTAAACTGTAGGCCCATATTTACTTCTACATACTTCTATTAAATGGAATAGCTAGAAATGAAAATGTGACATGAAAGACAACGTCCAAAGCAAACAATGTTCACTACATAGTGCACTACCTGAGAAAGTTTGTCTTTATCATTGTGTACACTTATTTAAAAAAAAAAAAAAAAAAAAAACCTCACAAGTATGCACTCTCTCTGTATGTTTGACAATAAACAGCAAATACTATATACTTAGCGCCCTCTATCGGCTCAGGACAGATTAATAAAAAATGAGAAATGCACACGTTTCCACTTAGGTGCATTTTATAAATAGTAGTTAAATTTCAACTACTAGTAAACTAAGCAAAATATAAAGTCCCTTTTTCAGGAGACTGTATTTTAAAGATAATAGTAAAATCCAAATAAGTTTTACAGATCTTTATTGGAAAGGGTTTAAACAATGTTTTTCATGCTTGTTTAATGAATCCAACAATTATTGCACATGCACCTGGAGAACAGTCCTTAAGACAGGAACAGTATACAGGCGGTAGGCAATTACGGTCACAGTTACAATAACTTAGAACACTAAAGAGACCTTTCTACTGACTGAAAAACACCAGAAGAAACATGCCTAGAGTTCCTGCTCACCTGCGTGAACATGCCATAGTCCTGCTGCAGGGAGACATGAGGACTGCAGATGTGGCCAGAGCAATAAACTGCAATGTCTGTAATGTAAGACGCCTAAGACAATTCTACAGGGAGACAGGAAGGACACCTGATTGTCCTTGCAGTGGAAAATTACATGTAACCATGTGACCCCCCCCAGACGTGATTGAGAACTTGCAAATGCCTTAGTGGAAGAGTGGAGTAACATCTCACAGCAAGAACTGACCAATCCTCTGCAGTCCATAAGGACGAGATGCACTGTAGTAGTTAAAGTAGCTGGTGACCATCAGATACTGACTGTTACCTTTAATATTGACCGCCCCTTTGATCAGGAATTCATTATTCCATTTCTGTTTGTCAAATGTCTGAAACTTGTTCAGTTTATGTCTCAGTTGTTGAATGTTATGTTAATACAAATATTTACACATTTTGCTGGAAATAAAAGCATAAAACCTTTTGAGGTTTACCAAGCTGTAGCCAAGTAGCATTTGTACATATTACTGTTCATGTTTGCATATATTTGCATGAACGATTACATTTTCATCCATCCAATGTAAATGTGCATGATTTTCTTCTTCAAACATAACCTACATCATGAATCATCAGTTCACTGGATGCACACAAGTTGGTTATTTACTTTTTGTACCTGTAGGCACTAAGTTAATGATGATTACATGCACATCAATATTCCAATATCAATCAATTCAGTAATTATAATTACTACCAATTCAGATTTATCCAATATTCTGATTCCCAGACTGGAATATTCTTGTTTTAATTGGAAAATCCACTGAAAGGAGATATATGCACATGCTCAGGCCACAAGGAATTTTGGGTGCTAACAGATTAGGCTAGGTATTTAGGAATGACAACTTCGGCATACTTAGAACAACCATGTATACAGGAATATTCTGATGAATGTACACAAACATCATATTGGGAATATTGCTGCAATCCGAATACGTACCTTAAATCGAACTTGATGCGCATGGTAGTCACTGTGCTTTATTCATTCCAGGTTCATGCTTACAATAGTCACTCTAGCTTCTTCTGCTCAAGAACCTTGATCAGTAGAGACACATGCCTTAAGCTGGGTACAAACCGCGATTTTTAATAGTCTTTTGTGACTGTACGAACATGATCCCTGCTGTAAGCCATGTCACACACAGAGAGAGAGAGAGAGAGAGAGAGAGAGACTTACCTTCCCACGATTATAATTTGCTCTTTAGGCACAAATCACATCTTAGGCTTCCAAAGACTATGAAGAATAGAGGGCATGACTCAAGTAAACATGCTCATTTTAACATAAAAAGCAACTCACCCTGAGGTTAAATAAAAATAAAAAATACCCCACAATTGTTTTAAATAGTGAAATACATGTATTTTAATTCTGTAATTGAATACATTTTTACAATACATGCTCTTCCATTTAGTCTGTCAGCCATCCACAACAAAAACCTGGAAAAAATGTACAACTGTCATGACACCGACACACAACTCTCAGACGAGACTCGGAGGGTCGTCACAGCCCGGGGGAAGACGGCGCAGACTTTACATGGCGAACAGGATGAGGAAAGCGACCATCAAACAGAACAGCCCCATGGCCTCGGACAGAGCGAACCCCAGGATGGCGTAGGAGAACAGCTGCTGCTTCAGAGACGGGTTCCTGAATGGGGGACAGAGAGCATGAGAACATTGGTAAAATACTTCACATGCTAGTCAGAACGAGGATCAGCAGATCACCTACACAACACATATGAACACACTGCAATAAGGGTCCATACAGATTCCTCATAATGAAATTCCAGGACTTTTCAAGCACTATTTTTTGTTTTCAAGGACTATACAAGGTGTCCATCCATCCTTCCATTTTCTGTACTGCTTATCCTACACAGGGCTGCAGGGAGCCTGTCGCAGGGGAAGGAGAGCTAGTTTACAAGTTAGTTATTGAAGTTAAAGAACTTGATAAACTATAACTATCTTCCAAATGGATATTCATATTCACACTAATAATATATACACTGCATTATGCACAGATCATCAAGTGGTTTAAAAAAGTAAGCAGTGTTTACAAGAATGAATTTATTTATTTATTTATTACAAAACCCACAACTTTCTTGACTTTGAATGGTATTGAGGGATGTGCTGTTAATTCAGCTCCATGTTTTGCTCAACACTGTAGCTGAGCAGACTGCTCACAAGAGGATTACATGAACAATTTCTAAAGCCTAATTAGCGACAACATATTGAGAGGACAGCAGAAAAAGCTCATTACTGGGTAAAGCAATTAATGATTTATCATATTTCTCCAGACAGCCATTTTGTGTTTGCATCACTTTTCACATTGTCTTTAAATAAAAAGGAATGCAGGGTTGCTGGATTTACACTCTGTGATGGGCCGACTTGCCCTACAGAAACAGAGTTACACATAAACCTAATGACAGAGCTTCTTCATGGATTTAGTTTTTTTGATGAGTGGGGGTTCACCCCAGTCATGTATTATGAAGTCACTAATTGAGCAAGTCGTTTTCCTGCTGAAGTTTGGTTAAAGCCACATTTATTCTATGCAAAACTCTGGCTCAAGCCGTACCTGGCATATCCGATGATCAGGCTTCCGAACACAGTCCCGATTCCAGCTCCTGATCCAGCCACTCCAACTGTGGCAGCTCCGGCGCCGATGAACTTGGCGGCTGTGTCAATGTCACGGCTCACTGCGCTGGTCTGGAAGCCCCTCAGTGCGACCTGGGATACGGCGCTCTGTGGCAGGAGGACGGGGCAGGCCTAGTGTGAGGAACAGCGATAATGAGGAACATCCAAAAGGATCATTCTGAACTTCAATAAAGCCGCACCGTTCGACATGAACAAATGAAAACTTTCGTGCTAAACATATTTAGACCGACTTTCTGCTGCTGTGGATGGTTGGCACGTCACAAAAACCTTAAATACCCAGGTGGATGTGTATCTCACCAGGATACAGTAATGATTAATAATCCCACCATGTCCCAGAAGGGATTCTCGTTCTAGTCCGCTGCCACTCAAAGTTTCTTCAACACCATCAGCTCTGACTTGTTCATTTACAGATCTACAGCCAGATGTGTGTAAAGTTGCATCGCACAATCGTTAAACGAGCTAGACAAAAACCTGAACCCGTTTCACACCATGAAACTTGGGGGGGGGGGGGTCATCAAAGCAGGCTGAACTCACCTCTGCAGACTTGCCATCTGGCCTGGACAGCACGGAGGCAGAGAGGGGTCTGTACAGCACCCTCGACCCAGAGCGGACCTGGAGAGAGACAAGAACAAGATCACATGTTGATGGACGGCTTATGAAATGAACACGAGTGCTAGAAAACATCAAGTACCATTAGTATAGGATTAGCTTTCCCAGACAGACTCTATGCTACAATCAGTGTATTCGTTCAAAAGACAATTTTCACCCGAAGGAGATTCAGAAAAACACTGACGCTAAATGCGGAGTCAAAGCTTTGATAAGCGTATAAAGATCTACTGAATGGGTGCGATTATTGATGAGAAACCAGGTAAAAGAAGGCCCGACCTTCTTGTTCGGCTTCGCTTGGGAAAACTGTCACGATGGTCTAATTGAATTGAAAGCAAATTATGTTACAAATCTAAGCTTATAAAATTCTTAAAATACTTTTCCACAAAACAAAAAGCAACACACCAAGTCAAAAGTTTCACAAAACAGTAATAGATACAAAGTGAAATCCTGTTTATTCTGACTACAGTACACAGCCATATTACTGAGGACGACACCCAAGTGGTGGATTTGGAATTCTGAGCTGAACGACTGCTCTGTGCCGGAGGTCAAGTTTCTCAGAGTACAAACATTTTCAGCAAAAATTTTGATCGATCTGCACAGACGAGAGATGCATCTCTACTTCACTTTAATACCAACAGGTGGTTTTGAACTTTATCATAAGCTTGGTGTGTGTGTGTGGGGGGCATGGCCACACCCAAGGATAGTTCCATCCCTGACATTACCTTTTAACCACTGCATTTTAGAATTACTCCTTTTACACTCGTCACATGTGACATATTAAACGGAGTAGAAAGCTATCTTTACACTTTGAAGCCTTCATTCTTTTCACACAGTGCATAATGCACCCTTTACCAACACATCCATTCAGGGTACGCCTCAAATCAGCTCCCTAGTTCAGCAATCAGAGCACTGATCAGGGAGGCAGCCATTTTAAAAGGCCACAAAAACCAAGGAGCATCAATGCTCACCATGTTCCCTTAGTGGAAAGGTCATCATATTTTCAGAAACTTCTCAGCTCAATTTTTAAAAATTTATTTTTTTATGGCAGACGAACTCACCAACTTCGTCTACAGATGCAAGCAGCTGGTTATCGTTTCATCTCTCAAATGATTTTACGTCAGCGATCTTTCACTTTATTTGACATTCTATAAACAGTTTGAGTCTAACAACTTGTGTTAAGTGGATTTTTAAAAAAATATATATTAGCTACTGCAGCCTACGATCCTGCTTGAAGTATCATAACAGAAACGCATGCGATTAAGCAAACAAATCTATATGACACACATCAGTCCTGCCTGCTGTCGGGAAAAACTGCCAGTGGTGACATTTAACGACGCGAGTAGGTAGTCATGTCTCCGGAAATTGAACCATCAGAGTCAAAACATGTAGTGCTCAAAGGTGATTACCATTGCTCCAACTGATTCACCACCTAGGAAGCAGATTGAGACACACCCTGACAAGAGCTACGTTTCCCCCCTGTACTGTTCAACTAATCCCATCCCAATAGGGCTCCTAACTGCAAGACATAAGTGAAGTGGGCGGTCCTAACTTCCTAACAGCTACAAAGGCTTCTACAATTTCATATCAGAACACTTATACTGAAGTCCAGACAAATCACAAAACCTGTCCTGTTTATTCAGGAAGCATTTAATCCTTATGTCTTCAGCTAGCTAGATTTAAACTAGCCGAACTGTCATTAAGGACTTTAGCACCATTGAGGCCTGAATTAAACAAAACACAGCCGAGAGGTGATTTTGGACAGGAAGATATGTTTAAAAAGTTGTCTTTTTAACTCAAACAGCATCTCCATGACAACGCTTAAGGCGCCGGCTGCTGAAATGACCTTGAATTTATGAACGGTGCACTAGCATTAACACTAGCCTTAGCATTAACACTAGCCTTAGCATTAACACTAGCCTTAGCATACGCAAAGCTAGTGGGACAGTAGTGTCGAGGAAACGGAAGTGTGAAATATTAAACACACTTACCAGTGCAGAGGAGGACACGAATTTAGCGCAGGCGTACATTTTGTATCTGATCGCTTCAATCCACTCGAACCCGTATCTGTGCAAAGACAACGGTTAAAAGGTCAATCAGAGTTTCCACTTCGAAAACCACGCAGATGCATGAGAATACAGACCACTAGACATGCAAAACCGCCCTCAGAATATAACCAGCATCAAACAAACACCAGAAGATAGCTAAAAGCAAAAAGATTGTACCAGATCGTGAGACTTCCGCTCAGCTCTCCTTCACTTACCCGGCTGCAGAGGTCGTACCGCTGAGGACCCACTGCGCATGTGCGGCAGTCTATTTAACCAAAGACCCGGATGATGGGCGTTCCGACATGGCAGCTGCACTTCGACAAGTCCCGTCTTCTACACCACGATTGGTTAAAGAGTGTGCTGGCTTTCACTACCCGTGCGTTGATACTACAACCAATCCCAGCGCAGGAGCCGGGACTTATCACGTGACGCTGTGCGTCACTGAAGGTCACTCCGTAGAAACTTTATTAGAAGCCCTAATTGACAAATGCAGCAATGCAAGATTATGTTTTTTGTTTGGTTGTTTTTTTTTTTCAAGGACTTGAAATGTATTAAAATGAGATTTTTGAGTTGTTTCAAGTATAAATTCATATATAAATAATGACAGTACTACAAATGAGACATTAAACTATTAACTACTAAAAAAAAAACCCCCAGATGTGTGACCTTTCAACACTTTATACAGCTTTTATATTTTCTAGATGGTGTTTAATGATCATTATACATTTGAGTTAATCTCAAATAGCAAATGAACACACAAGCACATGAAATATGGTCTATTAAAAGGTCAGTGTAATGTCAAAACCGAGGTCAAAATTGGTGACTGGCTTCCAAAGCCATGGAGTCAGAAGTAAAGAAAATCAGAGTTTTCTTTCCTCCCAGGCAGAATTATGAGATTGATTTTCATCTCATATTTGTCTGTTCTTTCTTTAATACGCAACTATGGTGTGTCTTTGGCCCATATATACAAAACTCCTCAGTGTAACACAGATCAGAGATCACCTTCTCCATCAGTAAGATCCTATATCAGCTCTGATACTTTAAAAAGCTCTCTGTGGTTCATGTATTCATTACAAACTGTGTTTACACAGATACAAATGATCAATGTGTTCAGGATTTTCCATAACATTTCAAAGTATACAGTAATACCCAGAAATATCAGCACCCTTTGAGTATTCAAATGTTTGGAATCACTCAGAAAATGTCATAAAACTCATACTTGTTTCATCAGATACATTCCAAAATGAATAGAAAATATGATCTATTAGTGATTTAGTGGAGAGCACATTTGCCCCGCACCTCCATGTTTGGGGGCTCGATTCCCACCTGTAGGAGCTGTAGACTGATTGGCATGTCTAAATTGTCCATAGTGTGTCGTTGTGCCCTGAAAAGGGTTGGCACCCCGACCATGGTGTCCCCTGCCTTGTTCCCCGAGTCCCCTGGGATAGGCTCCAGGCTCCCCTTGACCCTGTGTAGGATAAGTGGATGGATGGCACTGACAAGGTTAGAAATAATGATTTCTGTTTAAAGTGTTTCAAACTTTGATTTCATCAAAGAATCGTCCATTTGCAGCAATTACAGCTCTGTAGACCTTTGGCATTCAAGCTGTAGCTTTGTTGAGGTAATCTGCAGAAATTTCACTCCATGCTTCCTGAAGCACCACCCACAAGCTGGATTGGCTTGCTGGGCAATTTCTTTCGTGCCATACGGTCAAGTTGCAATAACAATCCAATAATACCTCAATAAGGTTGAGATCCGGTGATTGCTCTGGCCAATTAATTACAGACAGATTTCCAGCTGAACCTGAACCTAAATAAGTTTTGCATAATTTGGAACAGTGCTTTGTGTCATTGTCCTGTTGAAAGATTGGCTCCAATCAAGGCATAGTGTTCAATCATGCATCTCCATTAATCAGTGGAGATGCTTTTTATCCTGTAAAGATCTAATACTTTACCAGAATCAAAGCAGCCCCAGGCCATCACTTTTCCTCCACCATGCTTGACAGCTGGTGTCAATCACTCCTCCAGCATCTTTTCACTTGTTCGGTGCCTCGGAAATGTTCTCGTCTGCAATTCAAACCTCAAATACCTCCACCCAGTGTCTGTGTTCTTTTGCCCATTTGAACCCTTTCATTTTATTGGCCAGTCAGCAGGCCAGCATCCCACAGTCACCTCTTCACTGTTGAAGATGGGACTAGTGTTTTACTGGTACTGTTTAATAAAGCTGCTAGCTGAGGACCTGTGAGGCGTCTGTTTATCAAACATGTTGTGTTCAAAACAACAATAGAAGAACAAGTTTCTGAAGAAAGCCCATTTTCCTGGCCCTAATCGAACCCACAAAGTCACACAATCAAATAATTAACGTAACGAACAAGGATTTTCTGATGATGAATTAGCTATTTAACACGATAAGATAATGTCTGAAGATATTCCATTTAAAATCAGCTGTTTCCAGCTATAACAGTTATCTAGGACATCAACAATGTGTGTACTGTATTTCTGATCAGTCTAAAATAATTATTTTTATTGAAACAATGGTGACTTTCTTTCAAAAACAGGGCAATTTCTAAATGATTCCAAACATTTGAATGGTAATGTACATTACACACTACAAATTGTCCAAACAACCATAGGAAATATTTATCTTTTGTCACAAAAATCACTCAATTAATTTGGTACTTTCTTTTTTTCTTCTTTTTTTAAAAAAAGGGGGGCAAAAATGATTCAAACTGATCAATATATTTTTTTCATTTTGCAGAAACTTGCCTTTGACTGTGACCAAATGCCACTGTCACCATGGGGAAAATTACAAAGCCTCTGATACACAACAGACAGATGATGTTTGACCTGCTCAAGTCAGATCTACATCTAAATAACACACACAGAGTCTGAGAAAAGACATGGTTTAGAAAAGGACCTTTATTGTGTGCATAGACAGACAGTTATCGAGGTTCTGCGTGCACCGAGACAGAAATTACACAAAATAAAAGCTGTAGTTTTTCCGTGTGCTAATTGTGTACTATAGAAACACAACATGGTAGTGTAGAACAGCTGGGAGGATCTTCTAATATGAAATTCATAATCAGACACCAAGACCCAATTACATATTTACTAGGAAACCTCGATCACAAGCGACTGAAACGACACCACAGCTTGATTTCGATGTGCTAACAAACACTATAGTAAACACATGCATTGCACATTTTATTTGGCGCACTATAGTTGCTCAGAAGCTTCTGACGTCGAGTCTTGCCGTGTAGCTTTTTTAGTAGCAGTTTAAACTAGCCCTTGACATTGTTTACGCCTCATCATTTCATGCGCCTTGAACATCCAGATTATTTGATGTAGAAATGCTCAGGTGTAAATGTTATCTAAGTGTAATTACATCCATAACACCATGTTACGACCCAGTTATTGATGCAGCAACCTTTTCCATAAAGCAAACGGATAATAAGGAATAAGAAGAAGTTGGCAGATTTGCAAAGGATATTAACATGTCATACAGTGATCATCGTATCCGGATACAATCATGAAACGATCAGGTGTAAACATGTGTCTGAGTCCCAGCAATGCTCGTTATTTTTCTTTTTTACATTTTACATAAAAGGCACCAAACATTTTTAAAAATACCCATAAGCATTTCAAAATAATCAGAACACAATCAAGACGGATAACAGTAAAACTTAAATGAGTGCAACTGGCAAATTGATCGAAATAGTTTACACGTTTAACCTGAAACTGTAAACAAAAGAAATAATACCACACAATAATCTGTCTAGACAAAAATGGAGCAAAATTCTCTAAACTTAAAACCTATTATAAAAATAATAAATCATCATACTGACTCTGATACTAACCGGCCATATTTTAAAAATCTGCTTTCCTCAACACTTCTGTAGAGTTGGGGTTAAAATGACACCGTCACAGCTCTTTAACTCACACACTCACTGACTCCCACACACACACACACTCCTAACTCTCTTTAATTTAGACAGTTCCAGGTTTACAGAACCTCCCAGTGGTTAGTTAGACTGTGTTAAATACAATACACAGTAGATACCAAAGCTGAAAGGAGTGCAAGTTTTTTTGTTTCTTTTCAGGTAATACTAGAACTTGGCAAAAAACACAAAACAATCTAGTGCAAATACATTTCAGCAAAAGGAAATAAATTAAAGGCCCCTTAAAACTTGCAAATAAAATTCAAAGCATAGCATTTGAAGCATCCAGAGCTGCAGCTGAACTTAGATCGGATTCTATTTCCTCACAGGGGTTGGAGCCTTCCACAGGCCGGGGCATGTCCTCACCTCTTGGGGTGGTGTCTTCTTCAGGGCAGGGCAAGTCCTCTCCTCTGGGGGCAGAGCCTTCCTCGGAGCAGGGCAAATCCTCTCCTCTGTCGCTTGTGGGCGGGGCCTCGTCTACATCCGGCTCTGGTTTGTCGGCAGAGGCAGTGGGCGCCACGTCATCTGTGATGACATCATTATTAATGTCAGTGATATAAGCGAACCGGGTAAAGACGCAGAGGTGAGGGAATTTCAGATTTATTAATTTTTTAAAAAAGAAAACAGCATGCAGGATCAAAAATCAGTGGCGCGGACAGAGAAGGCAAAGAATTGAGGTCATGATCATTGGGTTCCAACAGATTTTAGGAAATGATCTCCAGGACAATACACAACTATTACGGCTTTACTAACTCACTACATAAGATTTCAAGAAATGTACTAAAACAATCCTATAAAAACATATAGGAATTGTGCCTGTCCGGTCTGCTTTACAAATATATTTTTTTATTATATCAGATTAGATTAAATGGGATTCTGCTGGTAAAAAGTCAACAGAGGATCCCGAGTGGTGAATGATAAAAGTTTTCGCCCTATCATCAGGAGATCGTGAGATGAAACCCCGTAACAGTTCACGTCCGGGAGCAAAACTGGCCGTGCTCTCTGAGTGGGAGGGGCATACTCTCCCTCCCATGTCAATCATAAACTAGCCAATCACGGCTGTCCTTGAGCTCAAGTATCCAGGAGATGGCGCTTTCCGCTGAGCGCGTTACTCTACCCAGTGACGGAGCAGGACATCATAATATAAAAAAAGTTTTAAAAATAATAAGAGAGAGAGAAGTATGCTTATATATTTAATCTCCCCACATCAAAGTCAGCTACAAAATAAAACATAACCACATTAAATTGACTAGTTTATAGCTGTAAGGTAGTCATTATCTTATCAGTTAAGCATTCTAAGGTAACTGTTGGCAGCAGTCATGTTAGGTGCTTATCCAGAGCAAGGAATTATACATAACTGAACATTTACTAATGTAAAATACGCAAAATGACTGCCTTACCCTACGTCCACATTAATCTGGATAGCAAACTGCATTTTCATTTTAAAACGTTCTCCGTCTACACTGGTGTTTTCAAACATATTCCAAAAATTGCTCGTCCATCAAACGTCTGAAAACGCTTACATCCCAATACTGCGCATGCGTAAAAAACGTAAAAAAAAACCTTTGGTCTGCGTCATTTCCGTCAGGCGTTTATTTACTTTTCCATCTCGCTGAATTGATGTAGAGGAAAAGCACAGAGTTTGTTTGTTTTTTGAAATGGACGACTGCAGTACAACATCGTCCACCATCTTGTTTGTTTTGAGTCAAATGGGTCACGTGACTGCGTCACATGACCCAGTCACAACCAGTTTCAAATTTATCCAGATTAACGTGGACGTAACCAAAATAGCCCAATGTGGCACTTCTCCAGGAGCTTACTAACATTTGTAGCATCCATTTCACCCAGGATGTGTAGGAACCCTGATTATACAGATTTAGTACAGCACCATAATCACAATTAATTCCACCATCACTGTAAACAGAGGGACAATTACACCTCATGCCTTCATGAAAGTTTCTCAACCCTCGTCCTGGACTGCAATCACCTTGCACATTTTGGTGTTTTAACCCCTTAAACTTTAACTTTCCCAGTTCAGCCTTGTTAACTAGCTGATGAGTCGAATTTAGTGAGCTTGGAGCCGGGGAAAAAAAAACACCAAAATGTTCTCCAGGACCGGGAGGAAATAGAGAACATGCATGCACTGAAGATTAATTACAGAGATTGAACAGCAACAGATACATTATACAAGATGTATACACACACACACAAACACACACACACTTCACAGACGCTGAATTAATAGCGTGTTTTCAGAATGCATGCATGTGAGCTGATTTTGAACAATAATTAGCAAGACGTAAATGAGTTTATTAAGACTGTTTACTCAGAGTGGTGTGAACGAGAATGAGTGTGTCTGTGGACTGACTGGTGGTGTGTCTCTTAACGGCTTTAACCCCTACTCCATCCCAGGAGAGGACGCTGAAAACCTGTCTTGCTTTTGTGGGTGTTCGAATCTACAGCCAATCATCAATATTGCTTTTCACACTAGCAGTAGCGTGCGAAGATATAAAACATTACGACTGACTGCCAAACAAATCCTACACTACTTTTAAAAGGATATTAAAACAGGTTGATTTGTGCCACAGCTTCTCTTGACTGTTCACTATAACGTGTTTATTCATTTATTTATTTTATTTTAACACGGCTATAAAATAATAATGTAGACTATAAAGTAGCAAAATAAACCTAATGATAAAATAATATGAAATAATCAAATATAAATTCCAGTAGGTGATATCTTATGCGTGCAAAATAACCTCAGTAGATGTACTGAATTTAAGTCAATAGAGTTTTTAGTTTCGTTTACAACTTGTATACTGTGAAATACAGCGCAGTGAACCGTATTTGCCCCTTTCCTTATTTTATTTTTGCATATTTGACACGCTTAATTTAATATAAGACAAAGACAACCTGAATAAACTGAAACCTGAAAATACAGGTTTTAAATGATCACTGTCGACCCGGAGGAACGTAAAGCCTCGTCTCACATCTGCCAAAAACACCCTGATGACCCCTGAGCCATCTGGGATAATGCTTTGTGGACTGACGAGTCGAAAGTGGAACCGTTACATCTGGCGTAAAGCAAACTCCATTCCAGCAGTCCACATCATACTAACAATTACCCATGGTGGAGGTAGTGTCATGGTGTGGGGATGCGTTGCTGTTTCAGGGCCTGGGCAACTGACAGAACCACAAATTTTATCCACTCTTTTCCAGAAATTCTTTCAGGAGAATGCCTGGTTATCAGTCTGTGATCTGAAGGTCAAGTTCAATTAAGCTGTAGCGCAACATAACGATCTGAAACACGAAAGCAAGTCCACCTCGGAATGGTTCAAAGAAACAAAATTGAGGTTTTGAAGTGATCTTACATGTGGGCAAATACTTTTTCACATAGGTTGATATAGGTGTTGCATATCTTTTGACCTTTACTAAATTGTCTTATATATTACATTTTGTATGACGATCTGAAATTATTTATTGTGACAAATATGCAAAAATAGAGTCGCGGCACTGTGAAAATATTGTGGCATATCGCACACTCCTAGTCAAGAGGATGACAATGTTTGAGTGTGTGTCAGTAAGGAAGGACTGCTGTGAGTGTGTAAGAGACAAGAGAAGGAAGGTGTGTGTGTGTGTGTGTGTGTGTGTGTGTGTGTAAGAGGAGTGACAGTGTGAGCTATAGAACCTGCGTGGTCTCGGCTGAAACTGTGAACTTTGCTCCATGGTGTAACACCTAGTGAGGAATGGGGGTGACGACTCGACATTACATTTTCTAAACACACACACACATACACACACACACACACACACACACACACACAAATGAAGCTATGAACAACTATGAACTCATGCACTCTTTAAACACAAGGCACAAAACATCAAAACGCTTTAGGATGTAGCACAGGACCTGCTTCTGCCGTAAATAATTTAAGTGTGTGTGTGGGGCACCTTCATGGGCATCGCTATCCTCTGGAGTGTTTGATGCCGCTGAGGATTGTGGGTCAGGGGACTCTGAGCAGAGTTGCCGTTCAAAGTTGAACTCGGGGAGTCTGGGGGCTCGTGGCCGTGTCTTCCTCGCTGGGTTCATGAAGTAGCAGTAGGCACAGCGAAAGGCTAACGAGAAAAACACGCACGCGCACACACATATACACAGGCAATAGACTAAATAGAATGAATGATAACAGTAGATTATTTAATAGACATTCTGTTGTGTTTGACTCTTACCTAAATATTCAAACTCCTCCTTCAAGGCCATACCATTATGTGAGAAACATTGCTGACAAATCAGAGCGTATCTGAGAGACACACAGAGAGAAAGAAAGAAATTTAAGCAACATTTTTGCTTGCCATGTGAAAGAGTAAGAGAGGAATGGGCCACATTTTTGCCCACATTAGGTTTTGAACACTGGCTTCCTTTTAGATACATCCCATTAGATGTCTGATACTGACATCTGTGTACTTCTCCTAATCAAACCCAAAAACACACACACACACACGTATGTATATGTATGCATGTACACATGTATGTATATGTATGTAACCTAACAATTCCTTCATGTATTTACATTGGACAAACTTCAATAAGACATAAATAAAACAATATTTTCAAACAAATCAAATGCAGTAACGTGAGAGACTTATCCAAAAACATGAAATACTTTTGTGTGTGTGAATTTTCACTATTAGACATATCCAGAAATTTAAATACAGTAAACTTGTTCATATTTATATATGCAAGCTCATACAGTATACATTACATTTTCACTAGTATATTTCATATTTCGCTAATGCAGCTACTGCAGGTTTTTGACTTTTTAGGATAGGAATCAAACTAGAATCACCTTTTTTTTTTTAAAAAATAAACGTTTGAGTGGTGGGCAGAGTTAAACATAGCTCGCCCATGTGTGGATTTTGAGATTATTTATTATATGGCTGTAAGACACCAAGAGAGCTGCGTATATGTCAATGTCTACGTGTATACTGTGTGAATGATGTAAAATCACAGCACCTGTTTTGAGGTCCATCTCCCACTAGGTACTCGATGACCCGGTCCACTGCACTGCGCTCTCGGGGGAGGATGGGTCGCGCCATGGGCGGACCTGGGGGGTGCATGCCTGAAAGGTGACGGTGACATCGTCATCATGTATTTAACCAGAGACAGACAGAGAGAGACAGACAGCCAGACAGAGAGAGAGAGAGAGAGAGAGAGAGAGAGAGAGAGAGAGAAAGAGAGACTGAGAGAGTATATATATTTAAAACCTCTAATCATAACGTCAGCAGCATAGATTAGATAGTGTGGATGAAGATGAAACATGTCTTACCTGTTCCCAGCACAGGTGAATAAGGGCTCATACTCCTCCTCATTTGCGGCGGCGTCTCCATGCTGCTGCTCAGTGCCGGACTTGATACTGAAGCTCCGAGGATATTCTCAGGAGGGCCACCAGGGGCAGTGCGGAGGGGAGTGGCTCCAGGTGGCGCAGGGCGGGACATGGGCCCAGGCGTGGCCATGGCAACATGACGTTGCCGAACCTCTGGAGGAAAAACACAGTATGTTTCACATACACAAACAAGACGGTTTTGTTTGTAGACTAGTTCAAAATGTCACTGGAGCGCATTTCTAGTGAAATGCTGCTACACTGAGGAACAATATATTTTAGCAAGTGGTATTCTGAGACACACTGAAGAAGATTAACACACCTTGTCCTGGTTTGGGAGTCATTTGGGGTCGAACCGGAGTAGCTTCCGCTTCCTAAGAAAATGATAAACACGATAAATAAAAACACTTACGTGTTTAAAAGTGCAATCTTAAAACGTAAGGCTCTGCTATTGTGTGGAGAAAAAAAAAAAACCTAAGACACACCGCTTTGTTCTTTGACTCCAGGTCGAATCTCTCCAGAATCAACTTGGCATTTTTGTAGGTCTCGGTTTCCATCACCTCTTCAAGCTGGAAAGACAAATTTGGTTAGTAAGCAGTTTAGTTTATCAGTTATCAAAATATCTACTATCACGCTTTCATTCAAACTAAACGGATTTCCACGCTCTGTGAATGAGCGTAATTTTTTATTTGTAAAAGACCAGCGTGTGAACCAGTCACAAAATGGTGGTCAGTAATATTATATTTATAAAAATACAGACGTTTATGTGCTATTTTGTAAAAATTGCTTCAACTGCAACTGTAAAGGTTTCTCGTTAAAAACCCTCACCTTCCCCAATCTGTACAACATTTTGGTCTTTTGTTGTTGTTGTTGTTGCTGCTGCTAGGACATGAATCTGATTAACAATTGATCAACAGCACCATTTTTGAAAATGAGTAATTGCTGAGACAGAGACAAAGCGGGTGATTTTGAGCCGCTGAACATTCATGGTGTCATACAACCAGCAGAGATTACATAGAAGTGAAAGGTCATGTTCTTTATTTTTTGCTTCCATGTTACGAATTTATTGTATAATAAATTCTATATTTCATTACTATAACGTGCAAATACTGAATGGAAACTTCAACAAGAATCATCCCACATCAAAGGTCATGCCATGACTGACTAAATGTGGGCACATTTATGAAAAATACTTACTATTTTTCTTTTCTCTGACTTTAGGTCCTCTAATTTTTCATCTGAAACAGATAACAGGTGAGAACTGGTGATTATAATGTCATTTTGTTATAAGGTGGCAATTAATGATGATAATATTATTATTATTATTATTATTATTATTATTAATACAACCCCAATTCTGAAAACGTTGGGACAGTATGGAAAATGCTAATAAAAACAAAGAGGAGTGATTTTGTAAATGTACTTTGACTTGTATTTAAACAAAAAAATGTATAAAGACAAGGTATTTGAGGTTTTACCTAATCAACTGCATAGTTGCATGCAACACGTTCCAAAAAAGTTGGGACGGGGAAATTTAGGACTAAAAGTGATGTGACAAGTTGAAATAAGAAGGTGATGTGAAACAGGTGAGGCAATTGTTTAATCATAGTATATAAGGAGCCTCCAAAAAAGGCCTAGCCCTTCAAGAGTAAGGATGGGTCGAGGCTCGCCAATCTGCCAAGTGATGCGTCAGCAAATAATCCAACACTTTGAGAATAACATTCCCCAAAGATAAATTTGGGCATTTCACCTTCTACAGAGCACAATATAATTAAAATATTCAAAGAATCTGGAGCGTAAAGGGCAAGGCCGAAAATCCCTCAGATGTCACTGTCTTAAAAACAGTCATGAATCTGTAATGGATATCCTGACATGGGCTCGGGAATACTATGGTAAACCTTTGTCAATCAACACCATTCGCTGCTGCATCCACAGATGCAAGTTAAGGCTTTACTATGCAAAGCAGAAGCCATACATCAACACTGTCCAGAAGCGCCGCTGACTTCTCTGGGCTTGGTCTCATCTGAGATGGACAATAACACAGTGGAATCGTGTTTTGTGGTCCGACGAGTAACATTTAAAACAGTTTTTGTACAAAACAGCCGTTGTGTTCTCTGGGCCAAAGAGGAAATGTATTGTCCAAGCTGTTATCAGCGTCAGGTCCAAAAGCCAGCATCTGTCATGGTATGGGGGTGTGTCAGTGCCCATGGCATGTGTAACTTGCACATTTGTGAGGGCACCATTAATGCAGAAAGATGTGTACACATTTTGGAACAACATATGCTGCCATCCAGAGCAGGACAACACCAAACCACATTCCGTCTGGATTACAAGCGCATGGTTGCGTAAGCAGAGAGTGCGGGTGCTAGTATGGCCTGCCTGCAGTCCTGACCTGTCTCTGATTGAGAATGTGTAGTGCATTATGAAGCGCAAAATAAGGCAACGAAGGCCCTGTACAGTTGCGCAGCTGAAGAAATGCATAATGGATGAATGGGGAAAATTCCGCTTGCTAAACTTAACCAACTGGTGTCTTCAGCGCCCAAACGCTTAATAAATGTTATTTAAAGAAAAGGTGATGTTACACAGTGGTAAACAGTCGACTGTCCCAGCTTTTTTGGAGTGTGTTGCAGTCATCAGATTTGAAATGAGTGTATATTTTCAAAAATAAATTAAATTCACAAAGTAAAACATCAAATAATGTGTTTTCAATAAACTACAGAAAATTTAAACTGAATTTTCAAATGACCTTTACCCTGTTCTGACTTAGTGTGCTCTAACTGATCGGAATTACGGTTTGCCCGTTACAGAAGCTCAAACATGGCCAAAATTCGCACTGACTTCCATTAAAACATTCTGACTTTTATAACTCCTAAACCTTCCAAGCTACATGCACCAAATTCAGCACAGCCCTTCAGGTTGTTTTGCCTTGAGTTGTTTTGATCTTTTTAACTGATTTGAATGACGGTTTTCCCATTACAGAAGCTAAAATTCCCAATGATTTCCATTAAAATATTCTGACCGTTATAACTCCATGAGCTTTCAAGCTACTTCCACCAAACTCAGCACAGTCCTTCAAGCTATGCAGACTGATTACTCTAATTTTCTCTAACTGATCAGACTTATGGCTTTCCCATAGCTGACGATCAAACATCCCAGAAACTCCGAATCTATCAATGTACCTGTAACAGAGACTTTCACTTCATCTATCTCTCTAGCAATCTACCTATAGCACACACCCACAATCTCTCTATATATTTCTGTCTACCTGTATCACTCTCTCACTGCTTCTGTCTTTCTACTAATAACACTCTCTCTCCATCTATTTACTAGTGTCACACTCTCACCCCATCCGACTTTCTATTCATCACTCTATTTGTCATCTTTCTTTCTGCCAGTCTGTCTTTTACCCTTTCTTTCTTTCTT
This sequence comes from Ictalurus furcatus, assembly GCF_023375685.1. NCBI lineage: Eukaryota > Metazoa > Chordata > Actinopteri > Siluriformes > Ictaluridae > Ictalurus > Ictalurus furcatus. Next base: position 10,287,361 of record NC_071266.1, read on the forward strand.
TCTTTCTTTCTCTTTCTGTGTGTCTTTCAACTTCAGTTTCAAACGGTCAGACTGGTTTTGTCAAGCCAGCATCGAAGATTGCCATGACAAACTTTACCTATGCAGTTTATTCATTAAATTCATTAATTAGTATGCAAGATGACGGTTTCGCAAACAACTCACTGTTTCTTTCTGTGCGTTTGGAGAAGAGGATGATGAGCAGCTTGCGTGCGAACCACACACTGCAAAGAGAGACATGAGAAAGAACATAAAAATGGTACAGCACGGATGCATACACCGGCCACGCACACGATTGATTCACACACAGGATGAAGATGCAGGATCGCGAGGCTCACAGTGCCGGGAAGGCGATCAGAGGCAGAGCGGTGACCAGGCGGCCGCTCCACTCTTCAGGCAGGTAAAGGTAATAAACAAACAAACAGGTGAAGAGATACAGAGTGGCCGAGTAGAAGAGCAGTCGGCCAACCCATATCTTCTGCATGCGCTGGTTCTTCCCACGGAACTCCTCCAGGTCCTTAATTTCCTACAAAACAAACAAAATGGGGCACATTACACCATATGATACAACGTTCAATTTAACCAGTAATTTCATTCGTCTTTAGTCTAACAACACAGACGCTCCAAAAAGCAGATTTATAACAAAACAACTTCACTGTAATCCAAAAGTTTGTTAACGTCACTCAGCGGTTCAGGACTATGACGACATGTTAATTATCCATGTATTACAATATCCATCATAACTGTGCCGTCACAACCCCTGCATTTGGATTTTAGAGGCATTTTGGAGTTAGAGAACATTTTGAGGACACCATTTTTTAATCCCATGTACAAATCCTGACAAGTTTATTACTTTCTAAATCCAATATCCTTACAATATTGTACAGCCAATAAAGGTGAAGACAATATGTGAGGAGGACAGAAAGAGTGTGACATGCTGAATGACTTTTGTTTTTTTGTTTTTTTTTAAACACACACCAAGTAGTGCAGGAGACTTTACCTTATCTAACTCCTCCAGAAGTTCCACTGTGGAAGGTTTCGCCTGGAAGAGAGTCGGGCGTTAAATCCAGAGTTTCAAGTTCCGACAGGATTTACTATCTTGGAAGGACCGTAACCAACAATGCTAGAAATCTAAGGGCCATGTTAATGTTTTACTGAATTCATGTTTCCCAGCTCCATTAACAGTATCAACAGGTCTGCCTATACAGACCTTACTATACACTAAATTATCCTGCAATTAAATATTCATGTGTAAACAAAATACACACAATAATAATAATATATAATAATTAAGTATTATGTAACCATGTCACAGAGAATATGCAAGCCTAAAGAGATGAGTTTTTAAAGAACTTTTGAATCTTGAAATGGTTTCACAGTTACGGATGAGATTGTGAAGTGAATTCCAGAGCTTAGGGGCAATGTGACTACAGGCTTTTCCACCCTTAGTGCTAAAGTTCATGTCCAGTATTACTAATAGACCTGCTGAGGAGAAACGCAGTAAGCGGGGAGGGGTATAGTTCTCCAAGAGGTTAGTGAGGTAAATGGGAGCATGATTATGTAGGGCCTTAAATGTGAGAAGCAGAATTTTAAATTTAATTTAATCGATAGCAGAGGTGTTACACAGCTGGTTGATTAGGAGCATGTACTGTTCCTTGCTTACATGCTTAAATGTTGATTTTTTTGTTTGTTTGATTGTTTGTTGCTTAAACAAGATTCGATTAATTCCTGACTCATTCCAGATTTTAGAACGAGGCACATTCATCGACGTACATGCATGGATTTTATTTATAGCCACCGTTTGTTTAATTAAGTTAATTAGTTCTGTGTTTTTTGTTTTTATGTCATGCACTACGACAAATACTTGAAAATGACTCTAAAAGCCTCCTATCTGCTCCTTCCTTGAGTCCTCTGACTCCATTTTAAGAACTGGGACATCTTTAAAGACTTGATGAATCGATTTCCAGGTGGATCGAAGTGGGATCAAGGAATCACAAGGCATGAGTCAGAGTTTTGGGATCAAACCCTCAGTGTGAGGAATAAAGTGCCTACCTTCCACCTGGAAATGATGGCTCCCATTACTCTCCTACTCCTCCTCTTCACCACCTGGACAATAACAGAGAAGTGAGAGAGCTGAAATCCCAAACGAGTCCCTAATTCCTTCCACAAGTGCAATAAGTAGGTTATGAAATATAACAGCTTCTACATTTCAAATCTACACTGTAGTGACCTAGATCAGTTTACAGCGCCACCTTGTCACGTGTTGTGAAAGAGAGAGCAACAACTAATCAGCTCTTTATCTACAGGACAAAATGACGGACAAATAAAGGACACAGTGATAGCTGTTATGCCCTTTAATGCTAATTGTGTTTAATAATAACACAATAAAATAAACACATTGTTTATAGACAATAGACAAAAATAGACAGAAAATATAACAATACACAATAATAAATAATATTTTAAAAATGATAAAAAACTTCAAAAATTAAATATTTGTGCATATATACACACACAGAAATATTTACAATATTTATAATTATTATTAAATTACATATTATGTATATAATTAAATGGAATTTCTGCAGAACCTACTGGGAAACATTAAAGATTTGTATTTCATATTTTGATCTTCATTAGGTCACTTACACGTTGCTAGCTAGTTACGTAGCTGGCATGCCATTTAAATAGCTAGTAACCTCAAACATATGCAAGATTAAGATTCACAATGCGTCATAAAATTGCCGCAGAAAGAATTATTTAAACATAAAATATCAAATGTTTAGTTACCCAGGAAAGTGGACGGAGGCGTTAGAGCGGCTGCGTCTGAAGTAAGCAAATTAGCGCAGCTACTTCCGGGTTTCAGTGGGCGTTGGAAATCATTTTAAAATAAAAGTCCGTCGGTTTGTGTTAGCGATAAAAAAAAAATTGAGAAGAAGCTAGTTTTAATGTTACATTAAAAACCGAGAACAGGCAGGAAGGATTGCTACAGGTTTGCACAGGTTTGCACAGGTTCCCAACCCCAGGAGTCCTGGAGAACCTGCTGAACCTGCACATTTGTAATGTTTTCACGCTCAGACACACCTTTATTCAACTACTCACTCAATTAACAGTTGGTGTGGGTGTGATAGACCTGGGCGGGGGGACACTCTGAGATTGCATGTGTGTGATTAAATGTGTTTACAAATGTCCAAATGCTAATCTATCAACCGTTTACACTGGGATATCTCATCCGGAGACATTTCAAATGACTGTATATGGATGTGGTATGTTTAGGTATTCCCAAGAAAGGTTATTATAACTGGGACAGAGACAGAGAGAGCGAGAGAGAGAGAGAGCTCAATGTGATGCTCGCACTACCATTTCACCGTGATCTTTATGTTTGATGCTGTCGGAGAAACACTACCCAGATTTATTATTAATATAGGCTTATTAGACAATTATAACAATAAACACTCTCAGAATAAAGGTAGTAACAGCACTTTTACTTGTCGTTGGTGTGATAACATGAAAGATACATCTTTTGTTCCTACTGTTTCCTTGTGCTTGTGGTGCTTTGTGCTCAACTGAACACCATCCCACACCCTTTTTGCGATTTTTGCACATTTCTGTATGGACTCCCTGCATTTTTACTGCTACTGTATTTATACACATATTGTATTTAATTTCTTGTCACTGCTATACTCTCTACCTGACTGCTACCCATAACTACAATGTCCATATGGTATAAGCTTATCCGCTGAATATTAGGTCATAGTATGTTATATTTACACTCACAGCATTTTTTAATTATATTGTTATTCTTTTG